>NC_055696.1:34387776-34560276 GCF_017639745.1 Melanotaenia boesemani
CACCAAACTTGGCAGGAGGAGCGGCGGACCAGCCGAGAACTCAGCCACATTGACATATGCTGCAAAAATTGCAATATGGCTCAATAGCGCCCGCCACCTACAAATATTTAATTGATCATATCTGCCCACTACATTGACTGATACGGCTGAAATCCAGTATATTGATAGAACTTGGAAGGATGTACAAAAAAGCCTCTTGGACCTATATGATAACTTCAACAGGAAGTCAGCCATTTTGAAAAAAGTGTCATTTTTGGGGTCATTTTTGCATGTTTCTTTGCCTTGCATTTGAACGAACTCCTCCTACAGATTTTATCGTATTTACCTCAAACTCAGTCTGAACACTCCAGAGGCATGCGTGGTCAAAAGTTATTGAAAATTTTCTAATAGGAGGTGGCGTTCAGCGGCGGCGCCTCATCAAGTTTTGATGTTTCGCCAACAAGCACGGAATCTATTATTTCTGCAATACAACACTCATTCTGTACCAAACTGCATATATTTCTCTTCACTTCCATGCCGACCACATCTACAAGTCCTGATGTTGTCATCTGGACATTGCTCAACGCTGCATGGCGAGACCGTGGCGCCATGACAAGGTTGGATAAAACGCCATGACATCATTATTGAGTATAAATCCCTCAATTTTCATCCAATCAGCATCACACTTGCACTGATTAATCAGAGTCTGCTTCTTAACAGATATATGTAATTACTTCTGGTCTTGGCCTAAGCCCCGCCCACTTGAAACAGGAATGCCTTTTTCCTGCAGCAGGGTCCCTCTCGTCAGGGATTAACCTCACACACTCTACAGTGCTTCAGATCAGGTCAAACCCTTTCATGATATAAGAGAAAAAAAAACCTCAAGTTCCTTCCTCAAGCAAAACATGGCAAATGGCGTCCACCGCCATGAAACAGGAAGTACTTGTAACTGACCCAATGTACTCCTGATCTCGACCAAACTTGGCAGGGAGGACAGTGGTCAGGCCTGGAACTGATTCAAATACACATATGCTGGTAATATGGCTCTATAGCGCCCCCTATCAATATTTAGTCTATCAGCTCCACCCACTGCTTTGAACGACATAGTAAAATGTGGCATATTTATATAACATGCCAGGACAAACAAAAAAGCCACTTCATGTCCTGATGTTCTCAACACCATAGCCCTGGGAAAAGGAAGTCCCACCATTTTAACCCTTTATCCTCTGTATAACTAATTCTAACTCATTAATATCATCCTTCATGAACTCATGGTTGAAAATATGACTGACTTCTTACAGCATCATGATTAAAATGGCTTCCTGTGATGGTTTAAATCATTCGCCATTATACAGGAAGTGGCACTAACCCTGCTGCTCAGTTGACCAATTGAGCTAATATTTTCCTGTTCTCATTAGAGTTCCAATCTGAACATGGTCGTACATTAAAAGAACTTTACCACCACCTAGTGGCCACGTGGAATTTTCCTCTTGATGAAATCATGCTCCAGATTGTGGGAATTCAACACAGTTTGTAAGAAACAAGGTCATGAATGCTTCAGATGTCATCACTGGACAGGCTGACGTGCAAGTTGATCTTCTGATGAGGAAAATCACCTCTTGATGGAGATAAACTCTGGAAGAATGGGTATATGGCTGTGGGCAAGAGAGGCTGTGTTGCTGGAGGGAGGCTCTTGGCCGATGGGGCGGTGCAATAGGCCGAAGCGGCGCCAGAGGTGCGAGGGCCTCCAACGCTGCTTGCAGCTTTAATTAGGCCCGAGCACCGAAGGCGGTGCGAAGGCCTATTGTAATTGCTCCGTTTCTTCCTTATTAGGCCCGAGCACCGAAGGCGGTGCGAAGGCCTGTTGTAATTGCTCCGTTTCTTCCTTATTCTTCTTCTTCTTCTTCTTCTTCTTCTTCTTCTTCTTCTTCTTCTTCTTCTTCTTCTTCTTCTTCTTCTTAAACATTGGAGGCATTTTTGGGGACCTGAACATGCACGAAAACGCGCCTATTTTTGTGTACCCCCCCAAAGGAATGTGAAAAATTTGATATTTTGGGGTGCTTGGGACTGTTCGGGTAAAATTGAATGAGAGCGCCACCTATTTACGATGCCCCGCCACTGCACGTCATCAATCTTTATGAAAATTGCTACAAATATTCTAAATCTTCGGTCGAACAAAAAATCCTCTTGGAGCAACAGCCTAAAACCAACAGGAAGTCGGCCATTTTGGGTCAAAGTCGCCATTTTGGCGTTTTACTGACATTTTCAAAATCTATCTCCTCCTAGAGATTTTATCGTACCGCTACCAAAATAGCTCAGGATGTCCAGAAGGCATGTGTCTTTAAAAGTTATTGAAAGTTTTCTAATAGGAGAAAGGGCATGGAGGGGGTGGGGCCTCAAAGTTTGATGTGTCGCCTTGAAGAACGAAAGTGATATAACTTCCACATAAAACAATGTATCTGAACCAAAATGGCCATGTATGATGCCAGTCCCATCCTGAACACATCTACATGTCAATATTTGGGTTATGAATTGGCCACGCCCCCTGGCGACAGTAAGTCATGGTTTTTACTTGGAGACCCTCTTATCTGACGTTTTGAACACAACCAGGTCCAAACTGGGTCAGACAGCAGAAAACAAGTTGGTGATGATAACCAGTGAAAACTGTTGCTCTATGCTGCAGGGCGAGACCGTGGCGCCATGGCGAACTTTGATAAGACGCCATGACATCATAAATCACTATAAATCCCTCAATTCTGATCCAATCCCCATCAGACTTGCAGGGATTAATCAGGGTCCAGCCCTGAACAGATTCATATCACCAATTCCGGTCTAGCCCTAAGCCCCGCCCACTTCCAACAGGAAGTGCTTTTTTTCAGACGCCGGGGTCCATCTCCTCAGGAATAAAACGTACACACTTGAAAGTACTTCACAACAGGTCAAACCCTTTCATGATACCACAATAAAAATCTCAAGCTCCTTCGCCAAACGTAACCATGGCGAATAGCGGTCCGACGCCATCAAACAGGAAGTACTTGTAACTGACCCATTGTACTGCTGATCTACACCAAACCTGGCAGGGAGGAGCGCGGACGAGCCGAGAACTCAGCCACATTGACATATGCTGGAAAAATTGCAATATGGCTCTATAGCGCCACCTACAAATATTTAATTGATCATATCTGCCCACTACATTGACTGATATGGCTGAAATCCAGTATATTGATAGAACTTGGAAGGATGTACAAAAAAGCCTCTTGGACCTATATGATAACTTCAACAGGAAGTCAGCCATTTTGAAAAAAGTGTCATTTTTGGGGTCATTTTTGCATGTTTCTTTGCCTTGCATTTGAACGAACTCCTCCTACAGATTTTATCGTATTTACCTCAAACTCAGTCTGAACACTCCAGAGGCATGTGTGGTCAAAAGTTATTGAAATTTTCTAATAGGAGGTGGCGTTCAGCGGCGGCGCCTCATCAACTTTTGATGTTTCGCCAACAAGCACGGAATCTATTATTTCTGCAATACAACACTCATTCTGTACCAAACTGCATATATTTCCCTTCACTTCCATGCGGACCACATCTACAAGTCCTGATGTTGTCATCTGGACATTGCTCAACGCTGCATGGCGAGACCGTGGCGCCATGACAAGGTTGGATAAAACGCCATGACATCATTATTGAGTATAAATCCCTCAATTTTCATCCAATCAGCATCACACTTGCACTGATTAATCAGAGTCTGCTTCTTAACAGATATATGTAATTACTTCTGGTCTTGGCCTAAGCCCCGCCCACTTGAAACAGGAAGTGCCTTTTTCCTGCAGCAGGGTCCCTCTCGTCAGGGATTAACCTCACACACTCTACAGTGCTTCAGATCAGGTCAAACCCTTTCATGATATAAGGGAAAAAAAACCTCAAGTTCCTTCCTCAAGCAAAACATGGCAAATGGCGTCCACCGCCATGAAACAGGAAGTACTTGTAACTGACCCAATGTACTCCTGATCTCGACCAAACTTGGCAGGGAGGACAGTGGTCAGGCCTGGAACTGATTCAAATACACATATGCTGGTAATATGGCTCTATAGCGCCCCCTATCAATATTTAGTCTATCAGCTCCACCCACTGCTTTGAACGACATAGTAAAATGTGGCATATTTATATAACATGCCAGGACAAACAAAAAAGCCACTTCATGTCCTGATGTTCTCAACACCATAGCCCTGGGAAAAGGAAGTCCCACCATTTTAACCCTTTATCCTCTGTATAACTAATTCTAACTCATTAATATCATCCTTCATGAACTCATGGTTGAAAATATGACTGACTTCTTACAGCATCATGATTAAAATGGCTTCCTGTGATGGTTTAAATCATTCGCCATTATACAGGAAGTGGCACTAACCCTGCTGTCAGTTGACCAATTGAGCTAATATTTTCCTGTTCTCATTAGAGTTCCAATCTGAACATGGTCGTACATTAAAAGAACTTTACCACCACCTAGTGGCCACGTGGAATTTTCCTCTTGATGAAATCATGCTCCAGATTGTGGGAATTCAACACAGTTTGTAAGAAACAAGGTCATGAATGCTTCAGATGTCATCACTGGACAGGCTGACGTGCAAGTTGATCTTCTGATGAGGAAAATCACCTCTTGATGGAGATAAACTCTGGAAGAATGGGTATATGGCTGTGGGCAAGAGAGGCTGTGTTGCTGGAGGGAGGCTCTTGGCCGATGGGGCGGTGCAATAGGCCGAAGCGGCGCCAGAGGTGCGAGGGCCTCCAACGCTGCTTGCAGCTTTAATTCTTCTTCTTCTTCTTCTTCTTCTTCTTCTTCTTAAACATTGGAGGCATTTTTGGGGACCTGAACATGCACGAAAACGCGCCTATTTTTGTGTACCCCCCCAAAGGAATGTGAAAAATTTGATATTTTGGGGTGCTTGGGACTGTTCGGGCAAAATTGAATGAGAGCGCCACCTATTTACGATGCCCCGCCACTGCACGTCATCAATCTTTATGAAAATTGCTACAAATATTCTAAATGTTCGGTCGAACAAAAAATCCTCTTGGAGCAACAGCCTAAAACCAACAGGAAGTCGGCCATTTTGGGTCAAAGTCGCCATTTTGGCGTTTTACTGACATTTTCAAAATCTATCTCCTCCTAGAGATTTTATCGTACCGCTACCAAAATAGCTCAGGATGTCCAGAAGGCATGTGTCTTTAAAAGTTATTGAAAGTTTTCTAATAGGAGAAAGGGCATGGAGGGGGTGGGGCCTCAAAGTTTGATGTGTCGCCCTCAAGAACGAAAGTGATATAACTTCCACATAAAACAATGTATCTGAACCAAAATGGCCATGTATGATGCCAGTCCCATCCTGAACACATCTACATGTCAATATTTGGGTTATGAATTAGCCACGCCCCCTGGCGACAGGAAGTCCCGGTTTTTACTTGGAGACCCTCTTATCTGACGTTTTGAACACAACCAGGTCCAAACTGGGTCAGACAGCAGAAAACAAGTTGGTGATGATAACCAGTGAAAACTGTTGCTCTATGCTGCAGGGCGAGACCGTGGCGCCATGGCGAACTTTGATAAGACGCCATGACATCATAAATCACTATAAATCCCTCAATTCTGATCCAATCCCCATCAGACTTGCAGAGATTAATCAGGGTCCAGCCCTGAACAGATTCATATCACCAATTCTGGTCTAGCCCTAAGCCCCGCCCACTTCCAACAGGAAGTGCTTTTTTTCAGACACCGGGGTCCATCCCCTCAGGAATGAAACTTACACACTTGAAACTGCTTCACAACAGGTCAAACCCTTTCATGATACCACAATAAAAATCTCAAGCTCCTTCGCCAAACGTAACCATGGCGAATAGCGGTCCGACGCCATCAAACAGGAAGCACTTGTAACTGACACATTGTACTGCTGATCTGCACCAAACCTGGCAGGGAGGAGCGTGGACGAGCCGAGATCTCAGCCACATTGACATATGCTGGAAAAATTGCAATATGGCTCTATAGCGCCACCTACAAATATTTAATTGATCATATCTGCCCACTACATTGACTGATATGGCTGAAATCCAGTATATTGATAGAACTTGGAAGGATGTACAAAAAAGCCTCTTGGACCTATATGATAACTTAAACAGGAAGTCAGCCATTTTGAAAAAAGTGTCATTTTTGGGGTCATTTTTGCATGTTTCTTTGCCTTGCATTTGAACGAACTCCTCCTACAGATTTTATCGTATTTACCTCAAACTCAGTCTGAACACTCCAGAGGCATGTGTGGTCAAAAGTTATTGAAATTTTTCTAATAGGAGGTGGCGTTCAGCGGCGGCGCCTCATCAACTTTTGATGTTTCGCCAACAAGCACGGAATCTATTATTTCTGCAATACAACACTCATTCTGTACCAAACTGCATATATTTCCCTTCACTTCCATGCGGACCACATCTACAAGTCCTGATGTTGTCATCTGGACATTGCTCAACGCTGCATGGCGAGACCGTGGCGCCATGACAAGGTTGGATAAAACACCATGACATCATTATTGAGTATAAATCCCTGAATTTTCATCCAATCAGCATCACACTTGCACTGATTAATCAGAGTCTGCTTCTTAACAGATATATGTAATTACTTCTGGTCTTGGCCTAAGCCCCGCCCACTTGAAACAGGAAGTGCCTTTTTCCTGCAGCAGGGTCCCTCTCGTCAGGGATTAACCTCACACACTCAAAAGTGCTTGAGATGAGGTCAAACCCTTTCATGATATAAGAGAAAAAAAACCTCAAGTTCCTTCCTCAAGCAAAACATGGCAAATGGCGTCCACCGCCATGAAACAGGAAGTACTTGTAACTGACCCAATGTACTCCTGATCTCCACCAAACTTGGCAGGGAGGACAGTGGTCAGGCCTGGAACTGATTCAAATACACATTTGCTGGTAATATTGCTCTATAGCGCCCCCTGTAAATATTTAATCTATCAGCTCCAACCACTGCTTTGAACGACATGGTAAAATGTGGCATATTTATTTAACATGCCAGGACAAACAAAAAAGCCTCTTCATGTCCTTATGTTCTCAACACCATAGCCCCGCCCCCTGGGAAAAGGAAGTTCCACCATTTTAACCTTTATCCTCTGTATAACTAATTCTAACTCATTAAGATCATCCTTCATGAACTCATGTTTGAAAATATGACTGACTTCTTACAGCATCATGATTAAAATGGCTTTCTGTGATGGTTTAAATCATTCACCATTATACAGGAAGTGACACTAACCCTGCTGTCAGTTGACCAATTGAGCTAATATTTTCCTGTTCTCATTAGAGTTCCAACCTGAACATGGTCCTACATTAAAACAACTTTATCACCACCTAGTGGCCACGTGGAATTTTCCTCTTGATAAAATCATGCTCCAGTTTGTGGGAATTCAACACAGTTTGTAAGACACAAGGTCATGAATGCTTCAGATGTCATCACTGGACAGGCTGAGGTGCAAGCTGATCCTCTCATGACGAAAATCACCTCTCGATGGAGATAATCTCTGGAAGAATGGGTTTATGGCTGTGGGCGAGAGCGGCTGTGTTGCTGGAGGGAGGCTGTTGGCCGATGGGGCGGTGCAATAGGCCGAAGCGGCGCCAGAGGTGCGAGGGCCTCCAACGCTGCTTGCAGCTTTAATTAATACTTGGGATCTGTGGGAGGCTTGGTCTAGGTGCAGATTACGCCTCCTGAGAGAGGACAGAGGATTAACGAAAGGCTTATGAAAACTCTTGATATTGCAGACAGAATCAGCAGCTTACTTGGATCCCGAGGTGGCTGATGGTGAAGGGGTAAGTCGGTAAGCGGGTGCAGGCAGGGCGAGCAGGCAGGGGGACAAATGAGGCAAGGCTTGGTCGAGGCTGGAAGTCCTGATTTGGCATTCCATTCTGTGGATCTCCAACGGCTTCTTGAAGCAACAGGGGAAACTGAGGGAACCTGGAACACCTGGAACACTCAGAACACACAGCCAGATCACAATCACGACACCTAGGAGCTATGTTGTCGGAGGCTTTGTGTCCCTGGTAGGGTCACCCATGGCAAACAGGTCTCTACGGAAAGGACCAGATAGATCTCAACTCAGTAGACCTCTATGATGGGTAAAAACAATGGATCCAAGTTTCGCTTGCCTGGACGTTGGTAACTGGGGCCCCCCTCCAGAGCCAGGCCTGGAGGTGGGGCACTGAGGCAAGCGCCTATTGGTCAGGCCTTGACCCATGGGGCCCGGTCCGGCTCAGCTTGACAGGGTGACACGGCCCCCCTCCTGAAGGGGGTCCATAGGGGTTGGGTGCAGTGTGAGCTGAGCGGTGGCCGAAGGTGGGGACCCTGGCATTCTGATCTGGCTGCAGAAGCTAGCTCTAGGGATGTAGAACGTCACCACCCTGGCTGGGGAGAAGCCTGAGCTGGTGCATGAGGTTGAGCGGTTCTGGCTAGATGTAGTTGGACTCACCTCGATGCACGGCAGGGCCCCGGGTGTGGATGAGGTCCGCCCAGAGTTCCTTAAGGCTCTTGATGCTGTAGCTGTCTTGGTTGACACAGCTCTGCAGCATCGCGTGGACATCGGGGACAGGTCCCCTGGACTGGCAGACTGGGGTGGTGATCCCCCTCTTCAAAAAGGGGGACCGGAGGGTGAGCTCCAACTACAGGGCGATCACACTCATCACATCAGTGTGAAACGGCTGGGATGAGAATCAGCACCTCCAAATCCGAGGCCATGGTCCTCAGCCAGAAAGGGTGGAGTGCTTTCTCCAGGGGTTGGGAATGAGGTCCTGCCCCAACTGGAGGACTTTAAGTATCTCTGGGTCTTGTTCACAAGTGAGGGAAGGATGGAGCAGGAGGATTGACAGGCGGATCGGTGCAACGTCTGCAGTGATGTGGACTCTGCATTGGTCTGTCATGGTGAAAAAGGAGCTGAGCTAAAATGCAATGCTCTCTATTGACTTGTTGATCTACGTTCCTACCCTCACCTGTGGTCACAAGCTGTGGGTAGTGACTGAAAGAATGGGATCGCGAATACATATTGTAAAAATTAGTTTTCTCCGCAGGGTGGCCGGGCTCTCTCTTAGAGACAGAGTGAAACCCTCGGTGATCCCGGAGGGCTCAGAGTCGAGTCAATGCTTCTTCGCATCGAGAGGAGCCAGATGAGGTGGCTCGGGCATTTGGTCAGGATGCCTCCTGGACACCTCCCTGGTGAGATGTTACAGGCATGTCCCACTAGGAGGAGGCCCCGGGGAAGACCCAGGACACACTGGACAGACTCCATCTCTCGGCTGGCCTGGGAACGCCACGGGATCCCCTGGAGTAGGACAAGCTAGTGAATGTGGCCCTGGGGGGAGGGGGGGGGGGGGGTGGCTGAGATTCCCTGCTTAGGCAGACCTGACCTCGGATATGTGAAAGAAAATGGATGGATGGATAATGTTATTCCACTCTAAATTTAGACGATGATGCATCTTTTAGCATAAAGGCCTTGACAATGAGTTAGTGTAAAACTACACAGTCAAAGTATCTCCATGGTAGTTTTGTCAGTACTTGATGATGTATTTAGTACAATAGTATACATTTTGTGGAGTAAAGAAGACTGGAAGAAATTAATTTTATTCCACTTCAAATTTAGATCACAACGCTTGTTTTAGCTGCCTGAAAAGGATTTTGGCATTATATTACTGGAAAAGTACACAGTAAAAGTGTTTCATATTAATTGTGTAAGTAGTATAGGAAGTACGTAGTACAATGGTACAGGTTTTGTCAACTACTTATGGAAAAAAGTGATTTTATTTGACTTCAAAGTTAGACGATAATGCTTCTTTTTGCTGTGCATAAGGCACTTCGACATTGAATTACTTGAAAAGTACACAGTAAAAGTATTTCCTATTATTTTGTAAGCAGTATAGGAAGTACTTAGTGCAACAGTGAAGGTTTCTTGAACTACTTATGGAAAAAAGTGATTTTATTTGACCTCAAAGTTAGACGATAATGCTTCTTTTTTCTGTACATTTTCTGCAATTTGACATTGAATTACTAGAATTACGTCTTCCGATGAGGAAGCAGAGTCTGGGGTACCTGGTGCTGGCTCTCCTATCTCTGGGGCTGAGGTCAGCTCCTCGGTGGCAAGGCCCCGGGGGTGGATGAGGTCCGCCCAGAGTTCCTTAAGGCTCTGGATGCTGTAGGGCTGTCTTGGCTGACACGCCTCTGCAGCATCACGTGGACATCAGGGACAGTTCCCCTGGACTGGCTGACTGGGGTGGCGGTCCCCCTCTTCAAAAAGGGGGACCGGAGGGTGTGCTCCAACTACAGGGGGATCACACTCCTCAGCCTCCCTGGTAAGGTCTATTCAGGGGTGCTTGAGAGGAGGGTCCGTCGGATAGTTGAACCTCGGATTGAGGAGGAGCAGTGTGGTTTTCATCCCAGTCGTGGAACAGTGGACTAGCTCTACACCCTCTTCAGGGTCTTTGAGGGGGCATGGAGTTTGCTCAGCCAATCTACATGTGCTTTGTGGACTTGGAGAAGGCATTCGACCGTGTCCCCCAGGAACTCTTGTGGGGGGTACTCCGGGAGTATGGAGTGCTGGACTCGCTTGTACGAGCTGTCCGGTCCCTGTATGACAGGTATCAGAGCTTGGTCTGCATTGCCGGCAGTAAATCAGAATCATTTCCAGTGCGGGTTGGACTCCGCCAAGGCTGCCCATTGTCACCGATTCTGTTCATAACTTTTATGGACAGAATTCCTAGGCGCAGCCGAGGTGTTGAGGGGATCCAATTCGGTGGCTTCAGGATTGGGTCTCTGCTCTTTGCAGATGATGTGGTTCTGTTGGCTTCATCGGACCTTGATCTTCAGCTCTCACTGGAGCGATTCGCAGCCGAGTGTGAAACGGCTGGGATGAGAATCAGCACCTCCAAGTCCGAGACCATGGTCCTCAGTCGGAAAAGGGTGGAGTGCTCTCTTTGGGTCTGCAGTAGGGTCCTGCCCCAAGTGGAGGAGTTCACGTATCTCGGGGTCTTGTTCATGAGTGAGGGAAGGATGGAGCAGCAGATGGACAGGCGGACCGCGTCTGGAGTGATGTGGACTCTGCATTGGTCTGTCGTGGTGAAGAAGGAGCTGAGCCAAAAGGCAAAGCTCTCGATTTACCGGTCGATCTATGTTCCTACCCTCACCTATGGCCACGAGCTGTGGGTAGTGACCGAAAGAACGAGATTGTGAGTACAAGCGGCCGAAATGAGTTTTCTCCGCAGGGTGGCCGGGCTCTCCCTTAGAGATAGGGAGAAGCTTGGTGATCCGGGAGGGGCTCAGAGTAGAGTCGCTGCTCCTCCACATCGAGAGGAGCCAGATGACGATAATGTTTCTTTTTGCTGTCCATAAGGCACTTTGACATTGTGCATTTTTATATTTATATATTTATTTATTTATTTTAATGTCACTTAGAGAATTTGCGTGTTATTGCTATCTGAAAGGGACTGCAAGACAAGACAGAAAGAAAGAGAAATGCTTTATTTTGAAATCAGGAAGTATTGCTTGATGGTTGTTGCTTTACCACAAAGTAGAGTGTAAATGCGAACTTGAAATACAGTGCTGAGAGGTGCAGAAGTCTCATTGACAGTTAGAGCAATTGTTTGATTGCAGTGGTTGCCTCAAAAGGTTGTACAACAAAATATTAAGTTAGGGGTAACGTTGTTTTTGTCCTGTTTCATGAGTTTATTTTTTAAATAATTCTGTTGAAGCATGGTTGAAAAGCAACGTGTCTGACTTTCACTGGTTAAATTTCATAGAATTTTATTTATTATTACTTTTGTTATTTCTGTGACCATTGTGAGTTTTTCTTTCATTAACCGAAGGGAACCAACACTTTTGTCCATGTGTGTATTTGACATAGCAATTTAAAAACACACCCATCATTGTCGCTCACCATCACACAGACGTCCACATACATCTACAAACAGAGCAGTCCCCTCCCTCCATTATACACAAACATGAACTCCCTCATTTCTGTTTCTTAGGACAAAACTAATAAAAGTACTAAACATCTGGCTTGACGCTGCTGTGAGGTAAAACTGTCTTGGGGATCTGATCACACCAAGAGCCAGCCCACCCATTTCCACAGAGGCCACCACAGCAACCATCCAGATCAGGGCAGGCCAGAGTCCACATCACAACTGTAGGACTGCAGTGCAGAACCCCCAGCCACTGGGACAAGGGCGATCACCACGGCAACAACCCCCAGACAAAGCATGCAAAGCTTCTGGGGCGAAGGATCCCCAGGAGGAAAGGAATGCTGTTATGCATCTTGTGTTTACATTTAAATAACACAGAACCAGTCTTTCATGATCTCAGTTATGTGTGGATGCAAACTTTGTTAATTACTGTGGAGCTCATTAACAAAGTGGACATTTAAGAGCAGTTGCTGCTTTGGGAAGGCTGCTGCAGGACATGATGTTACACCAGGACATGATGTATGAGGGTGGGAGGCCCAAAATAAGAGTATATCCACTAGAAAAAACTAAACAACACCACTGGATGGACAGATGGACGGACGGATGGATGGACGATAAATGAGGAGAGAAGTGAAGGAGGATGGTGGGGAGTAGTTAGAGAAGGAGAAGGAAAGGAGGACGAGGGAGAGGGAGAGGAGGAGGAGGAAGAGGGGGAGGAGGAAGAGGAGGGGCCTGTCTCTGTGTCCCTGACAGCCTTCCCTCTGTGGATCATTGATCGGTGGACCATTGATCGGTCAGGACATCAAACGAACGTACTTCCTGTAGAGGTGAGTCTACTTCCTGTGCTTCTAAACTTTATTTCTAAACAACTTCCTGTTGAACAGCTGATGATAGAAACTGGTCTGAAGGAAAATTGATCGTTTCTTAAATGATGATGGATTGATTTACTTTTACATCAGACTCTAAGAGTTAAAACTCTGAACAGGAACTCACAGAGAAGCTGAAAACCGCACCAACATGGTGATTCCAGAAACTTCTGTTTGGTTCTGGTCCTCCTCCCAGTGTTTGTTTGTCAGGAACACGCCGACCAACAATGAGACAGACGTCTTTCTGTAAGCTGGTTGTCATGGAAACCGGTATATTAGATTAGAGCTGGTATGAAGACAGCTGACCTGGTCCAAGATGTCCGCCCTCCGATCAGTTTTACTTCTAACTGATCATCCATCCTTCAGCGATGGATCGTCCTTATACAGTACTTTTCTAGTCACATGTCTCTCACACACACACACACACACACACACACACACACACACACACACACACACACACACACACACACACACACACACACAGGAACAGATCTGGTCTAGAAAGAACTTTTATAGTAGGAAGAGACGATGAAGTTTCTCCTTCATGTGTTTCAAACGTTTCATTTGCTTTCTGAAAGTTTAGACGTTAAATTCTTAGTTTAAAAACTTGAAATTCTGGTGATTTAATCCATTTTAATACAGGTTGCTCATCAAGAGGATAACAAGAAAGAGGAGAATACTTCACTTCAGGTCACATTTTGGTTTTCAAATACTTGATTTTATTCATTCATTTATTTTTTAGGCTCACCAATTTGTGGTCTTACTTTTCTTTGTATATGAAGTCCATGCGCCTCCTGCGGCACACAAACATCTGTTACCTGGTTGTAAAAGTTCTCCTCATTTTTCTTGTAGTTTTCAGTCTCTCAGCCTCCAAAGAGAAAACGGACGACCTGAGTTACATCCTCTTCCACCTGCATGTTTTCAGTCTTTTCCTTTTATTTTACACAGATAATCCTCCATCGGTGCAGTCAGGTGGAGCAAAACCTGCTGCACCACAGCACCTGACGTTAGCTAGCACGTTAGCAACAGCCCCCGCTAGCTCACCTGTCTGCCTCATTTTCCTACTTTTCGACGCAGTTTACTGTCCGACTTATGGGCTTGACACACCGGGGACGAGCAGCGTCGGGCTGTGGGATCACGTCTCCAAGAAATGTGATTGGTTATGATACTGGAGCGACAGACGAGGATGAAGGATGAAGGGTCAGAAGATTTTGCTGGAGTTGACAGAAATCTGCTGCTGACTCGACTGAACCAAAGAGAACGACAACCTGAGTTCATCCTGTTACAAACTGGGAACCAGCACGGTGAAGATCCTCATCTGATGGACCTCAAGGCTGATTCAGACAAATCCAGGACCTATGTTCGGACAAATCCACCCTGTTCAGGGTCTTGCCCAAGGACTGAAGGAACAAGAATTGTAGAGATGATTCCTCCTCAGGCAATGTTGGAGAAAATCTATCCACCAGACCAGGCCTCTGTTCCCACACGCCCAAAGTGTCTAATAATCTATTTAGCTTTCTCTCAGGTGCTTCTCCTGCGTGTTCATAAATGGAGAATACATGATGCTACTACTTCTCTCAGTTGACCATTCATTGATTACAACTGATAAGAGGAATGTGTGATTACGGAGTCTCTGGGTTGTTTTACCTGGCCCTAACAGAACGCTACTACCTGGCTCCTGAACCCGTAAATACGACAGTTTCTGCTGACTAATGTGCAGTTGCTGCGTCATCTAACAGCCACCTCCTCATGTCTTCTCCTGGCACTGGATTCCTATTTCTGTAAGACAGAGATGAAGTCACACACACAAGCCCAGGAGCCATTTTCCTTTGCAGGATGCTCTCTGATTGAATTAGATAAACGAAACAATGAACAAATGAAACACTGAGATAAACCACTCAGCACATTCTGTTTGCTAGCAGGCGCAGCAGTAATCAACCTCACACACATTATTACCAGCAGGCATCTCCGTTTTATTCTTCAGGAGTTCAGGAGGAAAATGTTTATTAGTTTATTCACAATTTAGTCATTTCTAAGTTTGATAGTATTAGTTGACAAAAACTCAAAAAGATTTTAGTCTAATTTTAGTCAAATAAAAAAAGTATTAGTCTGTTAAATGAATTTAGGTCAATAATACGTATTAAAAAGTGGAATCAAGGTTGACAGGTTATAACAAGTAATTTATAAAACAAGTTAACCTTCTACATAATAACCAGATCCTTTACCAGACTTTCGAGACTTTAATAATAATAATAATAATAATAATAATAATAATAATAATATTAATAATAATAATAATAATAATAATACATTTTATTTAAAAGTGCCTTTCAAAACACCCAAGGACACTGTACAAAAGAACATTAAAACTTTACCATCAACAGGGATGAAATGCTGCCGTGTTATTTACCTGCTGGACAGAAACCTTTTATTTCTATATTTCACCTTTTTTCATGAACTGATGCCCAACTTCATCATACAAACATGTCACACAAGAAAACAGCAGATCTATAAGTTCAACATACAGCAACACATTGTGAGCTTATTGTTTGGTTGTTTTCATCAATAATTAGAAAATTATAAGAAATGGTTTTAGACTTAGAAGGTTTCCAACCAACTTTCTGATCTACTTAGGGTGATGCGTTGCACAGATAAAGTTCTAACTGTGGAATCAATTACTCCACCCTGAACATACACATGCCCAAAATATGAGCAAAGGATGAGGAACACATGTTCAACTTGACCTGGTCTGCCAGAGAAATGATGATGGATTATACTTAAAATATGTCCATATATCGTTTCATCGCTTCCACCAAACCCCTTCATCGACGCTGCTGCCATGATTCATCTATGAATGAATGAACTGCTTGTCTGTGTGCGAGCAGTCTGGTAGTGGGCGTGGCCAAGGTGCAGCAACAGATGACTGACAGATCGTGCTCATAATAGGCAGAAATGCCGTGTTTTTAATGTCGGACAATAAGCCCTTGAATATTTTTATCTCGTCTGGTCAACTAAATCTCACAAATGTCTCGTCATGCTTTTGTCATCAGAGAGACATTTTTAGCTCAGCACCGTTTCGCTATCGTCATGAAAAAAAGGTTCGTCAACAAAGTAAATTCGTCATCGTTGACGAAAACAACACTGCTCTGATTCAGTTCTTTGATTTGTCCAATCAGAGTGACTCATGGTTTAAAACTTTTATAAACACATAGACAGCTTAATTAAACCTTTTAATTTATTTGAATCAGAGCTCTGATTGGACTCCTCATGTCTGAGAGCAAACCCACATTGAGCTCTTCTTCAGACGACCGGGTCACATCTAAATTATTGATCTGAAAAAAGTGATCAATCAAAATTTGAGAAAACAATTCATCAGAAAGTCGTCTGTCTTTTATCTGCATTAAACTCTGAATGTTCACTTACTAAGATGTCTTCCTTCCCATCCATCCATCCATCCATCCATCCATCCATCCATCCATCCAGATGAGTGACCAGCCTCCTCCGTACCGTCCATTCTTCCCTGAAGGTCCTCCATCTGCTGGTTTTCCTCCAGGTTTGCTTGTCAAAGTTTCACAACAAATGTTGTTGTTTTGTTTGTTTCTGTCTAATCAGAGATGAGATTTTGGGAATGAACTCAGTTTTTTATCAATCTGAGAAACAGACTGAAGCTCAAACTGAAACTCTTTATTTATTATGTTCTTATTTACTATCGTCCTGATAATGAAAGCATTTAATGATGATTTTTGTTTACATATTGATCTTCTCTTCATGTTTTCTTGCTAATTGTGTCTCATGACTTCCTGCTGGTTCTTCACAGCTTTCTGTTCGCCGCCTGCAGCCTTCCATGGCCCCGCCTACCAGGTATCCAGCATGCACTGCTGTAAAAATCTATGGATCATGTGACCTGCGATAGTCGTGAGAGGAAGCGTTAGCTTCAGCCTGTTTCCTGAACAACTGTCATCAGATTATAGGATTACTTCTTTTTAAAGTAACTTCAGAATTATTTAGGTTCAGAATCAATTTATCCAGATAAAAAAAAAAAAAAACAGATGCTGGACGTTAGCCCCAGTTTTACAAAAAGATGGTTCATCATATGTTAATTTTTTCCTCCTGAGGCGACAGCGTCATGACAACACTCCGTGTCTTCTGCAGACGTTCCCTCAGACAGCTACAGGTGGAGACCCCATCTATCTCCATCCAGGTCACTTGGGACACCAAGAGGCCTTAGTGACGCAGCCAGGTTACCATGGTAACAAACAGGAAGCCCCACACCCACCAAAGCACACAGGTACTGTAGTCAACAGTAAACCTGTTTACATCAGATTACTGTAATAATCTGGCAGCAGGGATGGTATCGGCTGGTAAACTCACCAGGTCGGAGTTCTTTTGATGGTTCGCTACAGTTTGGTAGATACTTCCTGTTTTAAAACAAGAATGCCGTCCAGTTTGGTTCAATGTCTTTATTAGCTTGTGGAAGAAAACGAAGAAATAATTTGACCAGCCTCTCATCAACTTGATCCACTGGTTATTGTTTTTAAAAACAGTGGTAATCACAGAAATTCAAAGAGAAGATCCAGAAATCCAGCAACACGTGATCCCAAACTGACCAATCACAAGGGAGTACTCCCACGTAACTGTCTGTGTAGCAGGAGTGCACGTCAGGTCTGGAAGAGGTGCATGTTGAGCCTCTGCAGAGCTACGCTGAGCCTACGGTGCAGGCGCCGCACAACAATAAATCCACCTTTAGCTGCTAAATCACATTTAGCTGCTAATGTGAGAACCCGCGGTCTTAGCGTTAGCTGCTAATGTGAGAACCCAGGGTCTTAGCGTTAGCTGCTAATGTGAGAACCCGCGGTCTTAGCGTTAGCTGCTAATGTGAGAACCCAGGGTCTTAGCATTAGCTGCTAATGTGAGAACCCAGGGTCTTAGCGTTAGCTGCTAATGTGAGAACCCGCGGTCTTAGCGTTAGCTACTAATGTGAGAACCCGCGGTCTTAGCATTAGCAGCTAATGTGAGAACCCGCGGTCTTAGCGTTAGCTGCTAATGTGAGAACCCAGGGTCTTAGCGTTAGCTGCTAATGTGAGAACCCAGGGTCTTAGCGTTAGCTGCTAATGTGAGAACCCGTGGTCTTAGCGTTAGCTACTAATGTGAGAACCCGCGGTCTTAGCGTTAGCTGCTAATGTGAGAACCCACGGTCTTAGCGTTAGCTGCTAATGTGAGAACCCAGGGTCTTAGCGTTAGCTGCTAATGTGAGAAACCAGGGTCTTAGCGTTAGCTGCTAATGTGAGAACGCACGGTCTTAGTGTTAGCTGCTAATGTGAGAACCCAGGGTCTTAGCGTTAGCTGCTAATGTGAGAACCCGCGGTCTTAGCGTTAGCTACTAATGTGAGAACCTGCGGTCTTAGCGTTAGCTGCTAATGTGAGAACCCACGGTCTTAGAGTTAACTGCTAATGTGAGAAACCAGGGTCTTAGCGTTAGCTGCTAATGTGAGAATGCACGGTCTTAGTGTTAGCTGCTAATGTGAGAACCCACGGTCTTAGCGTTAGCTGCTAATGTGAGAAACCAGGGTCTTAGTGTTAGCTGCTAATGTGAGAAACCAGGGTCTTAGCGTTAGCTGCTAATGTGGGAGGTCTTTCTTTTGCTTTGTTCACGTTGTGAATGAATGGAGGCAAAACAGTTTGTTGCAAATGTGCAGATATAAAACAAAATAAATCAGATGTATGGCTCAAGTAAATAGTATTAAAGATAAATCTGGGTGTTGATCTCATTTCTCATAATCAGAGTACGCCTTTTACATGATAACTGGAATAATCTTATAATTCCAGGAATTAGATATTTAGTGTCCATAAAAACAGACTCAATAAAAATTTCAGGAAATGATTGACTGATTGATTGACTATGTCACACTGACAGTGTATGTGATGGAGCCACACCGGCGTCAGGATGACGGCGTGGGCTCGTACTTGGCGGCGTGTTCTGCTGCTCTGTGCTGCTGCTGCCTGTGGGACCTCCTTCATCGCTGAGGACCTCCCACCTTCCTCCTCCTCCTCTTCATCATCATGAATCCTGAATCTTAAGATAAAAAATGGCAGAAATGTCTGTTTTGTTATTAGAGCAGTTCAGGACTATAAACATGGAGGGCGACGAGCAGTAATGATGGATTTTATTCTCTTTTATTATAATTAATCTTCAAGTTTTAACATTTCTGAGAAGTTGAGCCAAATAAGGAAAGAATATTTTATTCCTCACATTATCTTCAGAAAGAAAGAACTTTCTGTAAATGTCACAAGTTTATTAAAGAATTTTACCATCTGAACCGCCTGAAATGAATATTTGGACCTCTGCATCTTCCTCTCAGTTTGTCATGTTTGGTATTTTATTCTGAAATCATTGTTCTATCAGCTATGTGAAAAATGTCAAAGTTTAATTCTGGAGACTGAAGATTAGTTTCTCTGATGTAGTTTTAAAATGAAAGTCAACATTATCATCATCGCCATCATCATCATGTCTCAGTGTGAAGAGCAGCAGAACCTGTTGGACCAGAACAAACCCGTAAATTACCAGGGTCTGTTGCTGTTGTTTCGTCAGAACTCAGAATTAAAAACTCTTCTGAGTTCAGCTGAATTCTGAGTCGGTTACCATGGTAACTGACAGGCTAAACACTGGTCGGCAGGCGGAGGAGAGCAGCCTCGGTCTGGGTTTTCTATCATTCCCATGATTTTCTGTTTGTTTCAGCTCACAGTTTATACATCGTTTGTCTGATCATCCCTCATTCAGCTCAAACATGCCCGAACTAAAACTTCCGTTTGTTGCAGGGGGCAGTTTTCTGTGCACTGCTGGTAATGTGCAGCACGTTTCCAAGGCAACCACGGAGGAGCTGTCAGGAACTTCAGATGCAACAATCACTTCTAATAAGTGTCCAACAAAAACAAAACTCCGTAACTTTATGTTCAGTTCAGCATTTCACTTGTTCATTCTGTCAGAGGTTCGATCAACTTGAGCAGCAGCTGTTGTCCTGAAGGCTTTTCCCCTCATCCAGATGTGGTCCCAGTCCAGTTTCTCAGGGAGCTCCAGAACAAAGAGGATTTCAAGGCATTATCTCTCAGCACAGCTCCAGCAGACAGACCATGAATCCGAACATCATCCAGCCTATGAAAGCAGCCAGAGTTCACCTCACTGGGAATTCTGTCCTTCATCAAAGCCTCTGCAGGCGTGGATGTAGACCTGCATCGCTCCGAGAGAACTTTTATACAAGTAACTTCTGCTTCACCTCTGGCTGCTGTTCATCCTCCGTGTCCAGACCAGCTGACGAGGCTCCTCCTCCCTGTCGTAAATAGGAACTCATTTACACACAAATACTGGAAAATAAAGCCAGATCATTCTGGAAGCACAGCCTGGTGTTCCCCATCGATACCTGCACAGTTTCAATTCAGTCCATTTTTACATCCAGCACTTTTTCCTGTTGGCTGATGCAAGAATCCAAAGTGAAATGTGGCTATATGCAGACGGTTGAAGACTTGCCCTAATTTTCCTGATGTTCCAGACAAACCGTCCTCTGGCCCGGTACATGAAGCCGTAACAACAAAAGAGAACTGTGGACGGATCTAAAAATCGAAGTTAAAAGGTTTTTTTCTGGCAAGTGGGAATGAGGAGCAATACAAAAAAAGGTGGTGAATCATGTGTTGGGTGTAGCGAAGCTGCTTAAACCAAAAGCACAATATAGCAGCTATTTTCTAAATTCAACTCAAAACTGAGAATAACAAGAAGGGGAACGAAAAACTGGCCTAGGAAATCTACAATATTTTAACAAAAGTGAAGCAGCCAAGTGAAGCAGCTCCAGTATCTAAACCAAAAATACTATATATACACACACACACACACACACACAACTACAACCTAAACTAGCCTGACACATTCTACTTTTAACAGTGATCTAAGAAAATACAACCGAAGGAGAAGCCAAACGGCTTCACGTTTTACCAAAGACAGAACAATGAGACTGTCAGCCAAACGAAGAACACAAAAGCCAAACAGTTTTCACACTGTTTCTGTCACGATCAGGAGGGAGGATCCAAGGAGATGTACACACGGTTAGTTACTGGTGAGTGTTTATTTACAATAAGAATGTGCACGCAGGTGAATCCCGTAGGATGTGAGGCTGGCAGGCGGTGCGAAGAACAGGCTGGCAGGCAGGCAGGGCGGAGAAACAAGCTGGCAGGCAGGCAGGGCGGAGAACAGGCTGGCAGGCAGGCAGGCAGAACAAGTCGGGTAGAGGACGCAGGGTGAAGAGTTTGGGAGGACAAGAGACACGATTAGCACACAGGATTACTAGTCAGACTTGGATTTGTGCCGAGCTGGTTACCACAAGAGCAGTACGATCCAGCGAAGACTAGACGTCGTCTGGGAGTCTTTATGCTCGTCCTCTAATGATCCGGAATGTGCTGCAGCTGAGTAGCGCAGATTGAGAGCGCCGCCTCTCCTCCAGATTGGGCGAGGGAGGAGATCCATGCGGGATGCTGACAGTGCCCCCCCCCTCAAGGAGAGCCTCCAGGCGAACCACCACCACGAGCCCGACGGAAAGCCCGGATGAGGCCAGGATCCAGGATGAACGACCGGGGAACCCGGAAGGAGGGACCAGAGGACTGGACAGGAAGGGCTTGAGGCGGGAGACGTGGAAGACCGGATGAACCCGCATGGCGAGGGGCAGACGAAGCCTAACCACAGAGGGGTTGATGACTACCAGGATTTCGAAAGGCCCTAGGAACAGGGGAGCCAGCTTGCGGGACTCCGTCCGGAGAGGGATGTCCTTGGAGGATAGCCAAACCTTCTGACCAGGCGCATAAGCGGGAGTAGCCCACCGGCGGTTACTGGCAGCGGTGCGCTCCAGCGCGATCTGGGTGGACCGCCACAGCCGCCGACACCGCCCCAGATGGCGCTGAACAGAGGGAACCGCCAGGTCAGCTTCTTGGTCCGGGAACAGCGGAGGCTGATACCCCAGGAACGCCTCGAACGGGGACAGCCCAGTAGCAACAGAGATGTGGGAGTTGTGAGCGTACTCCACCCAACAGAGATGGGAACTCCAGGAGGTCGGGTTGGCAGCAGCCACACAACGCAAGGCGGACTCCAGTTCCTGGTTCAACCGTTCCGCCTGGCCGTTGGTCTGGGGGTGAAAACCGGAACTAAGACTGACTGTGGCGCCCAGGGCAGAGCAGAAAGCTTTCCAAACGCCGGACACGAACTGGGGCCCTCGGTCCGAGACTATGTCCGCAGGCAGTCCATGGAGGCGGAAGACCTGCTGGGACATAATCTCTGCCGTCTCAAAAGCCGTAGGCAGTTTAGGCAGAGCCACGAAGTGCGCCGCCTTGGAGAACCGATCTACCACCGTCAGGATGGTGGTGTTTCCCTGAGACGGCGGTAGACCGGTGACGAAGTCCAGGGCTATGTGGGACCAGGGTCTGCCAGGAATAGGGAGCGGGCGGAGAAGTCCCGCCGGAGCCTGGGAGGAGGTCTTTCCCCGAGCGCAGACGGGACAGGCAGCGACGTATTCCCGGACGTCCGCCGTCAATGTGGGCCACCAGAACCGCCGCCGGATGAGGGCCGATGTCCGGGCCACCCCTGGATGACAGGCGACTCGGGAGGCGTGACCCCACTGGATGACCTGGGATCGAGCGGCATCCGGAACGAACAGGCTGTTGGGAGGGCCGGTACCAGGATCAGGCTGAGTGCGTTGCGCATCACGGACGTTCTGCTCCACCTCCCAGGTTATGGCAGCAATGATGCACGAAGCGGGAAGAATAGGTCCAGGGTCGGAGGAGGGATCCTTGGAACCGAACTGACGGGACAGGGCGTCCGGCTTGATGTTCTTGGATCCTGGTCTGTAGGTGAGAGAGAGGTTAAATCGACCAAAAAACAACGCCCACCTGGCTTGCCTGGAGTTGAGGCGTTTAGCTGTCCGGATGTATTCGAGGTTCTTGTGATCGGTCCAAACTATGAAAGGGTGAGCTGCCCCCTCCAGCCAGTGGCGCCATTCCTCCAGGGCCAGTTTGACCGCCAACAACTCCCTCTCTCTGACGTCATAGTTCTTCTCCGCCTGTGAGAGACGCCGGGAGAAGAACGCGCAGGGATGAAGGACACCCGACCGGTCCGCTCGCTGGGACAGGACAGCACCTACGCCAGCGTCGGAGGCGTCCACCTCCACCACAAACTGGCGAGACGGGTCTGGGTGAGTAAGCACCGGAGCGGACGTGAACCGGGTCTTCAGCTCCAAGAATGCCGCCTCTGCCTGTTCGGACCAAAAGAAAGGACATTTAGGGGATGTTAGTTGTGTGAGAGGAGCTGCTACCTGACTGAAGTTCAGTATAAAGCGCCGATAAAAGTTGGCAAATCCCAGGAAACGCTGCAACTTTTTTACGGTGTCCTAGAACCAGGGGGGAATCGGGAGCAGATATGAGTTTGAACTCGATCAGTTCGGTATGGTTACCTGACAATGTCAACTGGACCGGAACGGTGGAGTGCGTAACTTGTGCTAATTTTCGACCATCGAGGGCGTTGGCCGTTATGGGACGTGGTAACTGGACGAGCGGGATGTGGGCCTTTTTTGCCAGGGTGAAGTCCAGGAAACTGTCCTCGGCCCCGGAGTCTACTAAGGCAGGAACAGTTAGAGAGTGGTTAGCACATGTTAGGGTTACTGGTATCTGAGTTTTAGTGGGTAAACTGGTTGGGTGGCTCGTGTGATCCGTCAGGACACCAACCCTTACTGACGGATCCCTCCGTTTGGGCACACAGGACAGGAGACGCGGAAGTGCCCGGCTTAACCACAGTACAAGCAAGCTCCGGCCTGCAGCCGTCTCAGCCGTTCCGCTGGCGTTAGGTGAGCCCTTCCCACCTGCATCGGCTCCTCGGCCGAGAGAAGCGAAGCCGCGGAGTCCTGAAGCAACTGGGCTGCAGGTGTTGTACCGCCCCTCGAACCGAGGGCTGACCGGAACTCCTCTCTATCCCGGCGTCTCTCACGGAGGCGGTTGTCCAAACGGATGGTCATCTCGATCAATTCATCCAGGGCTTCGGGGAGATCTCGAGCTGCTAGTTCGTCCTTTAACCTATCTATCAGACAGTGAACAAAATGGTCTTTTAATGCGGCTGAATTCCAACCTGAGTCAGCTGCCAGAGTTCGAAAATCAACAGAAAATTCCGCCACACTTAAAGCGCCCTGCTTCAGCGCCATAAGGCGTTTAGAGGCCTCCCGACCACGAACAGGATCGTCAAAAACCTTCATGAGTTCACAAGTGAAGCTGGTGTAAGTGAGTGTGTGAATGGGCGTGGTTACCAGGAAGGCTTCCGCCCAGGTTAATGCTCTGGCTGTTAGCAAACCCACAATGAACGAGACTCGTGACCTGTCATCCGCGTAGGTGGTAGGTTTCTGCTCGAACACCAAAGAGCATTGAAGAAGGAATCCCCGACACTTGCCTAATTCTCCAGCGAAAGGTTTGGGATCTGGAATATGTACCTCTCGGGTAGCCACAGCTGGTAGCTGCACGGGACCTGACGGTGGAGCTGTAGGCGGAAAACTGAGAGAGCCGGGTTAGAATGTCTGTCAGTCTGGAGGTGATATCATTTAGCTGACCTTGTAATGCCTGGTGGCTGTTGCCGAGTGATCGGAGTGCCTGGGAGTGCTGGCCGAGCAGAGTTCCTTGAGACGATACGGCGAAGAACAGGTCATCGGAGGTTTCCGGTTTGCCGGAGCCGGCGGAGGTCGCTCCTACTGGATCCATGTTGTGGCTGGATCGTTCTGTCACGATCAGGAGGGAGGATCCAAGGAGATGTACACACGGTTAGTTACTGGTGAGTGTTTATTTACAATAAGAATGTGCACGCAGGTGAATCCCGTAGGATGTCAGGCTGGCAGGCGGTGCGAAGAACAGGCTGGCAGGCAGGCAGGGCGGAGAAACAAGCTGGCAGGCAGGCAGGCAGAACAAGTCGGGTAGAGGACGCAGGGTGAAGAGCTTGGGAGGACAAGAGACACGATTAGCACACAGGATTACTAGTCAGGCTTGGATTTATGCCGAGCTGGTTACCACAAGAGCAGTACGATCCAGCGAAGACTAGACGTCGTCTGGGAGTCTTTATGCTCGTCCTCTAATGATCCGGAATGTGCTGCAGCTGAGTAGCGCAGATTGAGAGCGCCGCCTCTCCTCCAGATTGGGCGAGGGAGGAGATCCATGCGGGATGCTGACAGTTAGATGGTGTGTATTTATACTTCCCTATTTTACAGTTCACCATACGTCACACACATGTTCACACACTGATGGCGGAAGCTGCCATGCAAGGTGCTCAACCACGACTCATCAGGAACAAGTAGGGGTTCGGTGTCTTGTTCAGGGACACTTCAACATGAGCTCAGTGGGCGGAGGATCGAACTGACAACCCTCAAGCTACAAGATGACCGCTCTACCCACTGAGCCACGCCTCCCTGTTAGAAACAACAACAGAAAACCTCTAATCTTACTACACCAACAGCACCAAACCAAAATACACAGTCAGAATCTCCAAAGTCCACAAGATGTGGGCAGACTGTCCAATCAGGAGGGAGGAGGCTAAGGCGTGTCAGTTTCAGCCAATCCTCAGCAAGCAGGAAACCCGCTTGTTTACTGCAGAAAACAAGCAGCTGCTATGCCTTGCGATCTTGTTCTACACTTGTTTTATCTGTTCCACGAGTAAGGTCTGAATTTGGAAAAAAAGCATTTAGCTTTGCTGCCCCCACAGCATGGAACAGTTTACAGTCCAAACTGAAACTTCTTGAAATTATTCCTCTTGGAGCTTTCCGCTGTATATTAAAGGACAGACAGAGTGAGACTATTGGACAGTGCCTGTGTTATAAATCTTAATTCGTTGTCTGTTGTTGAATTGCTTGGATGGTAAACGCACTCTATGTTGAAAATGCTATTGCTTTGGTGATCTTGTATGTTTTAATTTTGTCTTGTTTCTTTGTTTTGGTTCTCATACTGTTTTGTTTGTCTGTTTATGACGTGCTGCAGACCTCTTGGCCAGGTCACCCTTGTAAAAGAGATCATGATCTCAATGGGTTTTTTATCTGGTTAAATAAAGGTTTAAAAAAAACAAAAAAAAAAAACAATCTCTGGTGGGTGATGGCACACAAGCATATACAAAGCAAGTGTGATTAGGCTCATTGGCAGGCTGCAAACAGGTCCAGAATCACATTAACCTGGTTGGATGATGTTTTTATACGTTTCTGGGTCTGTAAAGCAAGTATGTCGAGGATAAAAGTGGAGAAATGAGAGAATCTAAAGTGTCATCATTATCAGACTTCTGATTATGTGGTTCTTTGTTCAGTTCATTCGATTCAAATATGAAAAATTAAATGTAAACACTAAACACATTGAAAACATTTAGAAATAATAAATCAGGCAAAAAGAAAAGCTCATAAACTACATAAAGAACCACTTGAGACTTGAGCCAAAAGAGCCAAATCTTTAAAAAGAGCTGAACTTCCCATCAATATTTAGGCCCATCGGGTAAATATTCAAATGGTTTTCTCTGCAGATCTGGTTTAATAAGAGCTGGAATAATAAGTATTCCATGAAATAAACTAATATGATAATGAAATAAATAAATAATTTAAAAAACTAATGGTCAACTTATTAACTTTTCTTTTCTGGAAAAGAGAAGAAAGTTTGCTATGCCATCAAGTCTGCCTCTCCCACCCAGCGGAGGGCTACAAAAACCAGAGGCCTGATTATTGATAAAAAAAAATTCTAAAGTATCAGCATCAGACCAGTTTTACCGATACTGGCTTTAACTGGTTTTCACATCCCTGTCCTGCAAACTCAGTGTCCGAACTGGTCATGGACCCGCTTGTTTTCTTGATTCCCAGTTTAAATATTAGCCAGACTGGAAATTGACCGAACGGACTTAGGGGAGGGAAAAACAACAACAACAACAAAAACAAGCAAAGATCTAGTTTGATAGGTTTGCTCAAATGTTATTATACTAGACATTTGTACAGTAAGAACAAATTCTTTGTTTTAACTTGTTGATACTTAAAGCAGATTCACTATCAGCTGATATTTTCCATCACATGCTGAAACGTCTCAGTTTCAGCATGTGAGATGTTGTTGATCTTCTAGGAATGAAAAATGGAGAAAATGTTCTGATCCTGTAGAAACTAAATGTTCAACTCAAGTCAGTTTCCTATAAGAAATGAAAAAACAAAAAGGATGAGAAGGAATGAGCTCATCTTAAAGATTAAATGAATTACTTCATGTTTGTTGTTATTTTGAATAGAAAACAATCAGAAAACGTCTGGTGTGTCTCAGACTGAAGGTCCTGCAGGTTGAACATTTGACTGTAGCTCCACCTGCTGGTCACATGACTCCACATCTCAGCTTCAACACATACCTTCATTCTTCCTTGAGAGGGATTGTTTCCATGGAAACAAACGGCATCCAATCAGGAAGCAATGAAAACATCAGCTCATGATCATTCAGAAGCAGTCTGAGATGTTTGAGCAGGACTTTAAGAAGACTTTCCTGTCCGGTCATGTCTTTCAGTAGAGGAGGAAGAGCAGGAAGAGCAGGGAGGAAGATGAATTTAGATTTAATTTAGACTCCGCAGGAAAACGTCACATTTATAGAATCACGAGACAGAAAAACACCAAGAGACGAGAAGCCCAAACAGAGCCAGCGGTGAGGAACATCCAGGTGACAGTGGTGGAAGTAAAGTGACGTTTAATGTGAAGTTGGTCATTTGTAACTTCACAGCTTCGTATAAAATAAACCTGTTACTGGAATCAATTCATTTACTGGAACATAACGAATCTAATGGGACTCCAAGTGTGAACGTATATAGTTATCTCTGTGTTAACTGAAATACTCGGATTACAACTGAACTACAAGTTACTAAAGTATTTCATGATTCCCGTCATTTCCCCAAGAGCATACTGATCATGCATGAGTAAGAATTTAAAGGAACAAAACAATCCAAGTACTTTATTACTAAATCCTGCAGTCTGACATCACTAAATATTTTAATCTGTTAAACCTTTCATTTGTGTATAACACATAAATATAACAAGTTATTCATCATCAAATCAAATCAAACTTTAGTTATCAAGCGCTTTTCATGCCATCCATGAATAAATAAGTAAATAAATAGTACAGCTGAGTAAAATGAAAACAAAATGAATAACATGTGTGACATCATGTGAAGCATGGGGTGGACAGAGAGAATTGATTGGAAACAAATACTGTGAGTTCTGTCCAAAACATTTCCTAGAATTTGCACTGTCTGCTCAGGTTTCTCCTTTTTTTTTTAAAAAAAAAAAAATCTGTTTTTTCTCTAATTGTTTAATCTTGTATAGTAGATTTGATATAGGTAGATATTTTGATTGTCACTCTTAAATATTGTAAAGTTTTGAGAGATATTGTGAGAACGAGCTGGTGTTTTGAACAGCTCCTGAAGATCCAGCTCCCTTCAAAGAGCCATGAATCCCATTTGTAATGTGATCGCCCCACATTCCATTAATGCACGTTAAAAATGAAAATCAAAGTGAAGCCGTGGTTCTGTACGAGTTTCATAGAGGGGATATTGGTTAGAATCGTGTCTCAGTGATTTTGTGGCTCTTAAAAGAGCCGTTGGGTTGGTGTGAGAGGTGGAGAAGGCAGGGTCTAAGCTCTCTCTCCACGGATGCGGCGAGCCAGCTGGATGTCTTTGGGCATGATGGTGACCCTCTTAGCGTGGATGGCGCAGAGGTTGGTGTCCTCAAACAAGCCGACCAGGTAGGCCTCGCTGGCCTCCTGCAGAGCCATGACGGCAGAGCTCTGGAAGCGAAGGTCGGTCTTGAAGTCCTGAGCGATCTCCCTGACCAGCCGCTGGAAGGGCAGCTTGCGGATCAGCAGCTCGGTGGATTTCTGGTAACGACGGATCTCCCTCAGAGCCACGGTGCCGGGCCTATAACGGTGGGGTTTCTTTACACCGCCAGTGGCAGGAGCGCTCTTACGAGCAGCTTTAGTCGCCAGCTGCTTCCTTGGCGCTTTTCCTCCGGTGGATTTACGAGCGGTCTGCTTGGTTCTGGCCATAATGACTAGAGAAAGAGGTTCCTCCTCTCAAAACGCGAAGAAAGAATGAGAGTGGAGCGGCGAACCGCGGCTTTATACACAGACCGCCGGAGACAGGTCCGCTCTGATTGGTCCAGATCAGGACGGGCGCGAATTCTGGCCGCTCAGTCATTGGCTACGTTTGAAATTTCAAATTAAAGCGCTAAAAGATTCGAGAGAAAAGACAGGAAAAGAAAAGAAAAGAAAAGAAAAGAAATCTATCATGAAATACTTCAAATTCAAACAAAATTACATTACTTTATTGTTTAGAGGATGAAAATAGAAAAGAATAATAGAAACTATTATTTACAAGATATAAATAAATATTCAAGTAAAACGTTGACAAGAAGACATGGGAAATATGGGATTTAAGATGTATAAATATGGCGCAGTGGTAGAAAAGAAAGAAGCGGGGTTAACAACGTTATGGTGTTTTGTTTTTACTGCACACTGAATACAAGTCATTATATTTCTAAAAAATGCAATTATTTAAAATGAATGCATTTATTTCAAACAGATAAAGGAGAAACTACATGCAAGAAGAAAAATAAAAGACAAGAAGCATTTATCATCAGGGAACTTATTATAAATGTAGATTAAATCAGATATTTCGCCTGGATTTAAATCACATTCATATGAACTCCACCAGAACCTCAGAGAAAATAGACAAATATTTATTCTTAAATTGTACTCTGATTTCTTATATATATATATATAAAAAAAAAGCTTTTTAAATTTGCTTGGTCTTTCTTTGGTTTTTAGTTTAAAAAAAAAAAAAAAAAAAAAAATAAATTTATATATATATATATATATATATATATATATATATATATATATATATATATATATATACACACACACACACACACACACACACACACACACACACACACACAAAGCACTTTGATCCTAAAGGTACCAAATAAATAACATTTGACACGTAAATCAGCAAAGACGGATTTTATAAATGATCAGTTCCGTTGCTTTGAGATGTTTTTAGTTTAAATGGAGTTAACTTCGTCTACACGGTTAGGGGACGTGGAGATTTAGATGGAGAGAAAAGAATGTCCGAATAAATCAAAATCTGAGTCGATGAAAGTCGGTTTATTTCAACGGATTCCCGCTTGTCTGGCGTTGTGGACAAAATAAGTGGAGTAAAGTAAAAATGTTTGGTTTCTTTCCAAGTGTTAGCACGTAAAGTGTGTTATAGGGAGGCTTCCTGAAATGAATGAACTAGACTTGCTCCAACTATCAGGAAAGCTGTAAATATGAAGGAGGAGCTGGAATAGAAGTCGGTGTTTGTTTCTCCGGGTAGTAAATGGCTGTTAGGTAAAGTGAGTAAATATGTAGTGAGGGTGGGATGTGAGGAGCAGGCTCTTGGGGGAAGTGGTGGCTCTGAAAAGAGCCTTTGGTGCAGGGAGTGCGAGATTTGTGAGGCGTTCACTTCTTGGCCTTCTTGGCTGCGGGTTTCTTTGCGGCAGCTTTCTTGACTGCGGGCTTCTTTGCGGCCTTTGGCTTCTTGGCTGCGGGCTTCTTGGGGCTCTTCTTGACCACCTTCTTGGCCGGAGCCTTCTTGGGGGACTTCTTGGCTGCGGCTTTCTTGGCGGCGGGCTTCTTGGCCGCGGTGGGCTTCTTGGCGGCGGGTTTCTTTGCTTTAGCGGGAGCCTTCTTCTTCACCACCTTCTTGGCTGGCTTGGCGGCTTTGGGCTCCTGCTTAGCGAGCTTAAAGGAGCCGGAGGCCCCGGTGCCTTTGGTCTGGCTCAGCGTGCCTTTAGTGACCAGCTTGGTGACAGCGGTGTTGATGCGCTTGTTGGCCTTTGTCACATCGACGCCCTTACCGGCCAGCACCTTCTTGAGCGCCGCCAGAGACATCCCCTTCCGCTCCTTGGACTCGGCCACGGCGCCCACGATGAGTTTGGGGAGGCTGGGCCCATCCTTCTTGCCCCGGGGAGCGGACTTCTTCTTCGGGGCTTTGGCCGGGGCTTTAGCCGGCGCTGCTGCTGGAGCTTCTTCTGCCATGTTTATTAACCGCTTTGCTGAGCTCGTCTGAACGTGTCCGAACTCCAGGCAGGAGGCGGGACTTATAACACACATGAGAACCGTGGAGAGACAACACAGCCCGCCGCTCTGCCGCCGCGTGAAATCTCGTCACACTTGTGTTTTCTCTGCCACGTTTTCCACTCCAAATCCACAGAAAAGAAAGGTTTTTCGGGTAAAACCTAACTGGAACCTGAAGGGAAGTCTTCTCCCTCCACACTGAAATCTGGTTTGGCTTCCTGGACTTTTCCTCTTCCTTCCCGGAGGCTTCAAACCTCTCCCATGCTCGGTTACTTTCAGCGGCTCCCAGCGACTTTTCTCCACATTTCGTCTCCTACAATGTCTAAAACGGGGTTGTTTGAAGCATAACGGCGATGTCCTCGTTAGCAGAGACGTCTGCGGACAGAGCCGGGGTGAAATGGTTCCCCTGCGGGGGGTTTCTGAGTTGTAACGGAGGAAGTTTCCTCCGACATTAAACACACGGACGCTGTCGGTGAATAAGCCGGTTAGGACTCATGTTTCTGATGGATCCGCTGGAACAGACGTCCCCTTTCCCCCAAATGTTACTCAAGCCACTGGGAGACTTCTCTGATTCAGGACTTTGATTAAGCTCCTTTTATCAATGTCAAGCATTTATTTAACTTTGCGGTGGCTGGAAGAAACAAAACTTCTCAGTTCAATCATCTGCTCAGACTGGAGTTCATCAATAATCAGTTTAAAAACAGTTGTTCAGAGTAAAAAGCTGATTTTTAATTACGATCCAACAAAAATACTTTTAAACAGCAACATCACCATTTATATATAAAATGAATAAAAGGAAAATAAATAACTGACAATTATTAAAAAAGTAGAGGCCCCAATGAATTAATGTGAATAATAACAACAATAATAATGAAGATGGCAGGAGCAGAGGGAGGACGAAGAGAACAGCGAATCACCCAGAGGAACACATGGTGGAACCAGTGGTGTTTGTTAGGGAAATTCTTCCCAACACCAAGCACTGCTAAGCTAAACCTTCAATACAAGAAAGAACCACAGACTGTTATTTAATGTTTACAGTTTTACTTTGCAAAGGAGTATGCGCATCATACAAGTATACACACTGAATTGTTTTACACATCACAAGATGTTATAAAGGGAGGTTAACCAAGTCCTTCCCTCGAACATCAAACACTTCAGAATTACGCAAGTCTCAGCTTTCAGCATTTTCCACTAAAGATAAGACATGAAGAAGAGCAGGCGGGGCGGCGTCCCATCTCCTTCTGGTACAATCACGTCTTTTGGTAAATGGTCCGTATCTATACAGGGCTTTTCTGTACCTGGAACGATACCCAAAGCGCTTTACATCATACGTGACATTCACCCATTCACACACACATTCACACACTGATGGCGGAAGCTGCCATGCAAGGCGCTCGACCACGACCCATCAGGAGCATGCAGGACTTCTTGGGGCGATGCATGGGTGTAATTGTTTTAACTTTACTGGCTACACCTGTGCAGGTGTGCATGAAGCAGGCCTGCTGTAACCACCGTAAACCAGAACCTTCTGACCTAGATGTCCTGCCTGTACGTTGCAGGTCAGAGATGCGGGTTTAAACAGCTGCATGGACCACAAGGAACTTTGTTTTTTGCAGTGAGACTCATCACAGGGGGACGTTTGCTTCCAGACACCATCATCACCAGTAGAAAGTGCCCTCTCTGTCTCACAGATGTTAAACTGCAGTGTTTGCGTTATCATCAAATTTTCTCCTCAGCTTCCTCCAGGCTAATCATTGATCCTGTTCTACAAGAGCTAGCCAAGTTTTCCCTTTTCTAAAATAGCTTTTAAAGTTAGAGTCAAACCAGCTAAATGCTCTCAGGCTTCCAGAGGCTTAGAAGAAAAAGGAGAAATAGTGGATGTGTTGGGAGATAAATGTGGAATGTTCCACTCTGATGAGAGGGAATCTGGATGAAGATCCATCAGTAGAACTGAAGCTGTGCTTTTCCTGCTGTTTTACCTTCAACATGTTCCTGGAGAAGACCTGACTTCTCCAGTGGGACGTCATTTTCTGGCCACAGATCTTTAACCAGCTCCTCAGCTTCCTCAAAGGAATCAAAAGGGTTTCTATTTATATTCACGTTCTCTTTAGTCACAAACTTCAGGTTGTTTCTCAGCTGACTGACATCTAACTTCAGAAGCTACAAGAGAACAGATCAGAACGTCAGCTTTACAGAACAACCAGCAACGTGCTCTCAGTGCTGCCTGGATGAGAACAACTAGCTAAATGATGACTTTACAACCCAAACTGTACATTAAGGCCCTGTTTACACCACAACACTGAGAAAGTAAAACACAAAAGGTTGTTGCGTTCAGGCCCCTCGTTTCCACGGTAACAGAGTTTTGGGTGGATAAAACCTCAAAGATTTGACAACTGGCGACGTCTTTCACGACATCTTGTACTTGTGCCCTCAGACCCTGGTTAACCTGCACAGCTACAACACTGGCGGGCCTGCATGTCGTGTTTTTTAGTCGGCAAGTCCACACAAAGCAAAACTGCGGTTGCATCTTATGCTGATGCTGTTCTCCCTCTTCTCGTCCTTATGCTAGTGGTTTCCGGTCTAATGAGAATGTGACGCACACCTGAGTGCATCGTTTCACCGCCCACCAGAGGCCTGGCATGCGCGTAACGAGCTCAGATCAGTTCTGGCTGGTCCAAGCAATCTTTAGACTTGTTACTCTGCGTTGTATGTGGGAATAAGAGGAGGGACGGCTGGCTTGCTGTTCAGGCCGCTGTTTATTCTGAACAAACAAAAGGATGCCGCGCAGACACGGTGGACTCTCACACGTGGGTTCACTTGCAGCGCACTATAACAGCAGGACGCCTCTTTAGCATTGGGGGGGTTCACTAGCTTAGATCGCCGGCATTTTACCAACACTTGGGCATAAAAGTACAACTGAACATATATCTCAGTAGTAGTTGGAAAATATACCATGCACCCATGTTCACAAAAAGGCATGTGTACAACTCAGAGCGCGCTATAGAGCGGAGGGCTGCATCGGCCGACCTACGGCGGGCACGTCAGTCTCACAGCTGGCAACGTTCTTCCACAGCCGGAGGAGTTTACCGACCAGTGCAGAGAGCCAACGTGTCATGGGACTGATACACTTCAATATGAAAAATAATAACTCTGTTACATGCCCACTACATCGTTTCTGCTCCACTCTGCCTTTTCTCCTGCAAAGACACAGTTTCCACTCTGCGGCTGTGTAAATGCCATTTTTCCAGAATGCAAAGAAAAATGTTAGCATTTCCTGTGGAAACACGGTCGTGTAAGCAGGGCCCAAAACTAGAAAAAAAATCCATGATGTCAGTATATGTGTAATACTCCTTTGCACCACCTGATGTTGTACTTCAGCCCCCGTTGTAGCTTCTCTTTCTCATTCAGCAGAACCTTGAGTTCAGGCGTCAAACAGGGCTTGTTGGGGAAACGTGGTATCCTCCGGGATGCTACAGTGTTAGCCACACAGAAACTGCTATGATGGAGTGGGTCAAACCATCAGTGTCCTCTTCATGCGAGCTGCACAGATTATCCCAGCTGTGGTGTCAATCTTCTTCTTCTCTTTTTTCTTCTTTCCTTGCTCTATAACCAGAAACATATCACACTGACTGCAATCTGCCTCGTCTGTTTATTATCCTGTTTATTGACTCGGTGATGGAACTTGTTATGTTTCATTTCAATCCTCTATCGTCCTGTACGCTGCAGAACTGACAATAAAGCTGACTTTGACTGACTTAAAACAATTGCTCACATGCATCCTAAGTTCAGATATTCAGTCCTCCTCTGTGGAGACTGGTGTGTGTTCAGGCTGCAGACGAATGAGGCTGAGTGTGTGTTTGCACACAGCTGTCAGGGATTACTGACTTTTATGTGAAAAAGAAGGAAGAAATCCTTCTGATGTTGACTAGGAGAAAGTGAGATGACTGAAGGTACCTGCTCCTCCTCCATATGCAGGGCAACGGAAACGTTATCCCAAACATAAAACTCAACACCTGCACCAGACACCTGAGCTTCCATGTGCTTCTCAGCTTCTCTCTGGATCAGCTCGAACCTGACAGGAAGTCATCACAATCCCCCGAAAACTGTAGGTGGATGGATGGATGGATGGATGGATGAGTCTCAGACATGGCTTCGGGCCTCCAGATGAATTGTCCATCTCTAAAGACACAGATGGCATTGGGGTCATCAGTCAGTAAGGGATACTCAGCATAAAGCTCCTGATTGGCTGGACCATGGACCAGCACTTCCTGTTTGTACAGGACAGTCTCAGACCCGCAGAACGGGCTCAGAACCAGAGCAGACCTGAGAAAACAGAAAACAAAATATCTGATTTAGTTCTTATGTTGTCAGACACTTAGTTTTATCATGCGCCTCCCTGACATGTCTCGATGCTAGTCTTCCATCTTCATCAGAGGTTTCACTGGAAGCTGTGTGACTTGTACACATCAGCTGATGTTCACTGACCTGCCAATACAGCTCATCCTAACAGCAGGTCGATGCCGCCCCCTGCTGGTGACTTGCTGCAGGAGGAAGTTGCTCCAGGTGAATGTATTCTCCAGGTAACGGACTCAAATACAGGATTCACTTTGGTGAGTGATTCAGTCAAAGTCAAGTCAGTAAAAGAGTTTGCCATCACTCATCCACTGTTCTATTCATGACCTTGGACCAAAGGACAAAGTCTTAAGTTTTATTTGCTAAAAGCCTCCATTAGTGATGTTTCGTGGGAGCCCAGCTCCAGCTCTGCTTTGTTTACATGGACAGGCGGCCAATCACATGTGAGGATATAGGATCATACCATTGTGTGAAAACAGGGGATAGACGGCGCTACACTGCCACTGAGACAGCAGACAGCCGCGAGGAGAGTACCTGAGCGAGTGTGTCATCAAACCAGACTTAGAGAGAGAACCCGGATCAGGAATCCAAGATGAGGCTTCTTATTTTTCTTAATGCCAACCTGCACTGAGGACGTTAGTGCTGCTTGCTTCAGTCTGCTTCTCGTTCCGTTTGTTGATTTCTACGCAGTTTTTGGTCATTTATGCAACAGAAGATTTGTTGAAATAGTAAAAGTAGTTTTGCATCAGAAGTGCGCAAAAGAAGGCAAATAAGGATTCTCATAAAAACGCTGAACACAAACAGGTTGTCAAAGCACGAGCCATTCATTTCTGAGAAGGTAAATGAATGGGTTAAAAAAAAAAAAAAAAAAAAAAAAAAAAGCTAAATTAGGAGCTGTTCAGGAGCTAAAAGAGCCAGCTATCAGAAAAAGAAGCTGAACTTATATTTGTCATTCTTGTACATTTTTAGATAGATATTGTAAGAACAAGCCAGTGTTTTGAAGGACTCTTTGAAAAGAATGGATCCTAACGATCCAGCTCCAACTTGTACCAGGACTTCTCTTTAAGGGATCCATGTGTGGCTCTGAAAAGGGCCTTTGGGATGCCAGGACACGCTTCACTTGGAGCTGGTGTACTTGGTGACGGCCTTGGTTCCCTCAGACACGACGTGCTTGGCCAGCTCACCGGGCAGCAGGAGGCGTACGGCAGTCTGGATCTCCCTGGACGTGATGGTGGAGCGCTTGTTGTAATGAGCCAGACGAGAAGCCTCCGCGGCGATGCGCTCGAAGATGTCGTTAACAAAGGAGTTCATGATGGTCATGGCCTTGGAAGAGATGCCGGTGTCAGGAGGCACCTGCTTGAGCACCTTGTACACGTAGATGGCATAACTCTCCTTCCTTGTCTTCCTTTTCTTCTTACCTCCTTTTCCTGCCGTCTTGGTCACGGCCTTCTTGGAGCCCTTCTTGGGCGCAGACTTTGCGGGTTCCGGCATTTTGGTGAGAGTTAACTAGTGAATTTGAGGAAGGGCTGAGGGAGACCCCTCTTAAACTGTCTGTATGCAAATGTGCCTGCGCTGTCTCTCGCATGTGATTGGTAGAGATCAGGAGCACTCAAATACAAATCTTCAAGGGCTGCTAAGAATTTTTTAATAAGTGAAAGGTCCATTTATTACAGTCCATCAAGCCACACACCAAATTACAGTTATATAGTACAGTTTATATATATATATATATTTATATATAGTGCAAATTCCTTTTAGAAATAGTTGGACTATTTCAATAAATATTTAAATAAAACAAAACAACAAAACAAAATCCCTGCAGTGGAAAAACATCTATTGCTCTTAAGGTGAATCAAGCATCTGAGGACTTAAAAAAATAACATACTTGCTAAAACTAAATAAAAAGTCCCATTCAGTTTAACAAAAAGAATAAACCATGTGACAGAATGTTTTGGAAAACAAAGATATGAAGATCTTTGGGAAATCTGTCTCCAAACTGCCCACGCTTGCTCTCATAATGTGTTTCAAATTTGAAATCTTTATCATAGCAATGGTCTCCTGGTAAATTAAGCACATTGGTCTTGTGCTGGTTGGAGGGAGAATGAAGGCAAATTGTTCTGTCCTGCTTTCATTTTGCAACGAATTTGGAACAAACCATTTTCTTCCATTCTAAGTTCTCTCTGCTGAGGATGTTTCAACTAGCAAACCCCTGAAAATGAAAGTAAAAACGTCTGCTACGCTGCAGCAGGGACTTCTGTGACAGGCTGTCAGTGCGTTGTCACCATGGTGATTAAAGTCCACGTTATTACAATAAGTGTACCGGCATACCGGCATCTGGTGGTTTACCTGTTATTGTAGGAGCGGCTCGCAGGCCGGATGCAGAATCGTAAAATAGACTGACCAACAAAACGGCCTAAAAATGTTCATTTAGAAATACAAAGTCTACAGTAAATATACAAACGTAAAATGAGATTTACATTTATATTATATTGTTATGGTATGTAATAATCCATCTTGTCCTGCCATTTGCAGATGTAACAAAAGCATAAATTAAATATTCTTTGGTTAAACTACTGTAGTATTGTCAATTGAAACTTAACATAAACAAAGTAAATGAAAATACCCAGAGGGAACTTAGTGCTTGTAATGGGTATACCAAATAAATACATGAATTAAGAAGTATGTAAACTTTTAGTAAACTGGGTGTACTGTAGTAAAATCTATTTCTGTAGTATTTAGTTAATTTTATAAGTAAAGTCTTAGACATCTGATTGTTAAAAAAAAGTCTTTAAAAGTTTCTCTTGTTTTTTTATTATCTCAAAATTAGTTATAGGAGATAAATTGTTTAACATGTCAAACCAAACAAGGTTATGTATTTATGATCTTCAGTGGTGCATATCTTTTAATTTAAATTATGTACTTTCTGGTAGTTTCAGTGTGCGTTGTTGTATAAAACAGTATTGAATTTTCTTTTCCTCTTTCGTTTAAGCTGTTATGTTTGTTTTTTAATATATCTTTGAATAAAGCATCTGCCGAGGACTAGCATCAACTAAACTGGCTTTATTACTAGGCATCATATAAAAAAGTGTACAAGCTAGAGATGTGATGTTCACGAACGAATCGATTCTTTTGAACTGCTCTGTTAAATGACTGATGAGAACCGAGTCACTGTAGCAAGCTGTTTGTTTGAGATTAATTCATTTTTAGATACAAAACGCCCACGCTGTCTTTATGTGACACGTGACATGGAAGTCTGATCACAGAGCAGCTCTGGGGAGGAGCTAAAGGTAATGTGGGACCAACGCAGTAAACACTACGGTACACGAGATTAACTAATGAGCACGGCCAAAATTGGTTGGGGAGGAAAAAAAATGGAAATAAGATGCAGAAACGGAGCAGCATTTGGATGCACTTTTCTGTTGATAGCCAAGGTAAGGCAAAGTGCAATGTTTCCCAGAAAGGCCTTTCAAGTCTGGGTCTATAAACAATTCACACGGCACTTAAAAAAATCAACACCCGACAGTAATTGTGTCAGATGTTAGGAACCAAGAGACGGACTCCAGCACTAGTAACAGTGACGTCTCCAATATAGCAGCTTAACATCAGGTAGTGGAAGTCACCTGTCACCACCTCGCCAAGCACCTTGTTCTTCCACAAAAACCTTCCTGACAAACAAACAACTCTAAGTCAGAACAACTTCGCAGCACCTGCCTTGTCCCCTTTGAGACAAGCAAAGATAGTTGAAGAACTTGCCAAAATGATTTCCACTGACTTCCAGCCATTTGAAATTGTGGAAAATAAAGGGTTTAAAAAGTTCTGTAATACTCTCAACTGGTAGTATCCGAAAAAATATCAGACATGTATGAGAAGGAAGAAGCCTCACTTTAAAAAAGACCACCTGCATGACCACCTCCTCCATGTCTGTAACACGCCACTTCACTCTTCTACCTGACTGCTTTGAATTTAGTGAGCTGCACACAGCAGACAATCTGGCAAAGAAGCTCATGAGTGTTGTAGAAGAGTGGAAGGTTGACAAGAAAGTGGTGCTCTACAAATGCTGCAAACATAATTAAAGCTGTTCAAATCTCAGGATGGACCCACCTTCCATGTCCAGCACACACGATAAACCTTGTAGTTATAGATGCCCCCAAAGGTCAACAACACATCCTTGACGAAGTGAAGGAAGCTGCTGAACACTTCCACAGAAACACAGTGGGTGCTCAAAACCTGAGAGAAACAGCTCCAAATGAAAATGGACATGTTACGGCCTCCATAGGACGCATCACCAGGTGGAATTTCATGCACATTATTTTGATTCAGTGTAGAAATTACCATCAAAGATGTGAAATTCTTTCTCTACATGACTTGAAGATGTTTTGACACAACTTCAGTGTTTTATTATATCACATGTTCATTTTCTCTATTTTATTTTATTGAATTTTATGTTTAATGTTGTGCTGCTGCTGTTTATTCTGAGAATTTCAATAAAAACTTACATGAAAAAGTAAAACTGTCAAACTTCTTTTAACAATCATGTTTCTATTCAGTGTTTATCTCCACAAGATTTTTAATGTAAATAAAATTTAAAGTAATTTTCATTATTAAACTGACGCTGGTTATTTATGTTCTTTAGAAGCAATGAAGAGTCAAAAAGACTTAAAAATACCTTTAACACACTTTATTATTCATGTTTACGTCGTGTACAAACAGAAAAAAAATCACATTTTTACTGCACAAATAATATAAAAAAAAAACTTCCAGCTGTCTGACTGTACACACACGTCATCTTCATCATCTTCATCATCGTCATCATGTGTCTCATCCTCTGATCAGCTGATCTCCATCTTCTCCAGCCTGAAGCTTGTCAGGTGTCCTCTTCATGGTCTGTAGATCTCCAGGGTCTGCATCCTGGTGGACTTCATGGTCTGTAGAGCTCCAGGGTCTGCATCCTGGTGGACTCCATGGTCTGTAGATCTCCAGGGTCTGCATCCTAGTGGACTCCATGGTCTGTAGATCTCCAGGGTCTGCATCCTGGTGGACTCCATGGTCTGTAGATCTCCAGGGTCTGCATCCTGGTGGACTTCATGGTCTGTAGATCTCCAGGGTCTGCATGCTGGTGGACTCCATCTCTGCTGCTGCAGCGTCTCTTTCCTCAGCTGATCGTCTTCTTCGTCCTGCAGACCTGCAGTGTTTGTTGGTGGAACTGATGTGTCCTAGAAGCAGGGATGGTGTCCAGTCTGAGCCTCCATCATTTCTTAAGCTGGTTGACCTGCAACCATGTTTGTTATTAAAAACTAGTTAACACTGGATGCTTCCATTAGTTTCACAATCTGGACCATCAGGTCCATCAGGTCTCAGAGAACTCTGGGTATTTACCTGCATCTTTAAAATCATTCATTTTGTTATGTTTTTATTTAAAGATGATTAAATAAAATAAAAACGGATCAAACACTTGAACCTTTTCTGTTGTGTAAGTGAAGTTAGCCAATGTGAATATAGCGACTTAAAAAAGCCAAATAAAGTTTATTCATTAACGTTACTTACACAATAAAAACAACAGTGAAAACTCTCCTACTTTCCTTTATGAAAATTCCGACAGCAAACAGCATGAAGGGAGATGGTGGTGAAAATGGTTCTGTCTCACGGCTGCGACCGGCCGTCCGATGCCTCCGTTACATCCTCAACCTGCCGTCCGACGCCTCCGTTACATCCTCAACCTGCCGTCCGACGCCTCCGTTACATCCTCAACCTGCCGTCCGACTCCTCCGCTACATCCTCAACCTGCCGTCCGACTCCTCTGTACATCCTCAACCTGCCGTCCGACTCCTCTGTACATCCTCAACCTGCCGTCCGACGCCTCTGTACATCCTCAACCTGCCGTCCGACACCTCCGTTACATCCTCAACCTGCCGTCCGACGCCTCTGTACATCCTCAACCTGCCGTCCGACGCCTCTGTACATCCTCAACCTGCCGTCCGACACCTCCGTTACATCCTCAACCTGCCGTCCGACGCCTCTGTACATCCTCAACCTGCCGTCCGACACCTCGGTTACATCCTCAACCGGCTGTCTGACGCCTCTTTAAAAAGTGGGAAACTGAACAAATCTAACGTTGTTGCGACTTTTCTACCTTTTTTAATTGTGTGAGTTAGTATGACGGTCTTCACACAACACGAGACTCCCGTTTTATCAAAGATTATAATGCAGCAAAGACGACGAACAGCTGTTTACAACGAGGATGCAACCAACATGGAGATTTACCCACGATGCACCACGGCTATCCCGAGTGTTACGTCAGCTGACACAGACTGATTACATGTTGCAAATAGAGATGTGACGTTCATGAACGAATTGATTCTTTTGAATGACTCTTTTAAATGAACGATGGGAACCTATTCACAGATGGGAGTCATTCATTTGTAAGCCGTTCTTTTTATAAACAAATTTTTGACACTGCCTTCATCAAATCAAATCAAATAAAACTTTATTTATAAAGCACTTTTCAGGCCATAGGCAACACAAAGTTCTTTATATGATCAAAAACATAAAAAGAAAAACAATGAAATCTTTCACACAGACACGGATACACACACACGCCAAGCCCAACCCCCCCCTTCCATCTAAAAATGACTGAATGAATAAATAAATGAATAAATAAGTAAATAAGAAGTAGTACAGTTGAGTAACATGAAAATAAAATAAATAACATGTGACATGTGATGTCCAACACGCTCCATTCATGTGAAGCATCGATGGACAGAGTTTCGTTTGGAAACAAATACTGAGTTCTATCCAAAACATTTACTAAAATTTACACTGACTGCTCAGGTTTCTCCTTTTTTATCTATATTTTTTCTATAATTCTTTAATCTTGTATAGTAGATGTTATATAGTAGAGATGTGACGTTCATGAACGAATCGATTCTTTTGAACGGCTCTTTTAAATGAACGATGGGAACCGATTCACAACTGTGAGCCGTTCATTTGTGAGCCATTCTTTTTATATACAATTTTTTTACACTGCCTTCATCAAATGCAATCAAATAAAACATCATTTATAAAGCGCTTTCATGCTATATGCAACACAAAGTTCTTTACATGATTAAAAACATAAGAATAAACACTCAATGAAATCTTTCACACAGTCACACGCACACACGTATACACACACACACCAAGCCCAACCCCACCCCACCCCACCCCACCCTCCTTCGAGCTAAAAATGAATGAATGAATAAATAAGTAAATAAGAAGTAGTTTGAGTAGATGAAAATAAAATAAATAATATTTGTGACATCATAGAAGTCTGATGTCCAACACGCTCCATTCATGTGAAGCATCTATGGGCAGAGAGTTTTGTTTGGAAACAAACACTGAGTTCTATCCAAAACATTTACTAGAATTTGCACTGACTGCTCAGGTTTATCCTTTTTAATCTATATTTTTCCTATAATTTTTTAATCTTGCATAGTAGATTTCATATAGGTACATAGTTTGATTGTTTGTCATTCTTATATATTGTGAAATTTTGTAAGATATTGTGAGAATGAGCCAGTCTTTTGAACGGCTCTTTGAAAGGAAAAGCTCCTTCCATCCTCGAGATGCGGCTCCCTTCAAAGAGCCATAAATCCCATCTCTACTATGAACTGTTGTGCCAAATTCAACAATGAATGATCAGCTGTAAAAGGCAGACGGTAAGACAGCTGCAATATCTATTATAAATAAGAGAATAAAACAGTAATTTTACTAGAAAATCACTATCCCAGTTGCACAAGCACCCTTCCCTCCTCATACGTTCCGGCTGGTTTCATTACAGATCGGTTTACTTTAAATTTCATCACAATTCTGTTACTTAAACTAATAATATCAGAGAATTGAATGAGTAGTTAATGTCATCAAAAGCTGCACAGAACACAACTCTGAAGAGGAAGTAGTGGCTCTGAAAAGAGCCGATTTTTGTTAGTCCAGAACCAGTTTAACCTCCGAAGCCGTACAGAGTGCGGCCCTGCCTCTTCAGAGCGTAGACCACGTCCATGGCGGTCACGGTCTTCCTCTTGGCGTGCTCGGTGTAGGTGACGGCGTCACGAATGACATACTCCAGAAAAATCTTCAGCACACCCCGGGTCTCTTCGTAAATCAGGCCGGAGATACGCTTTACTCCACCGCGGCGAGCCAGACGGCGGATTTGGTGATTCCCTGGATGTTGTCACGAAGAACTTTCCGGTGACGCTTAGCGCCTCCTTTACCGAGCCCCTTCCCTCCCTTGCCTCTTCCGCTCATATTTCTACTAAGGAACGATCGTAATTCATCACAGCCAGAAATTTACTGCATAACTGCGATCCACGGACGTAAAAGAGAACAGTTACCAGAGGTATGGCTGCCTCAAGTCAACATCCACAGCTCCACCCACTTCTGAATCAGAACGACGCACTTTAAAAGATTTTACTTTTTATTCCGCTAATTGAAATATGAAGTTCTCCGTTCGCAAATAGTCCCCTACCTTGACTAAAAATAAAAATGTACGGTTAAAAAGTAATTTGAGTGTAACTTTTGCGCTCAGTACAACAGCTTTAATATCTTAAGTGAAACACTCCGCGTACATTCAGTATTAACGTGACTGGAAGAGGAATAAAACACGGTAGTTGAGTATCTTTGCTCAGTAGACATTTGGGTGGCTCTTAAAAGAGCCGTTGTGGTTTCGAGCTACAGGGTCTTCATTTAGTCTTGGCGGGTTTCTCGGTCTTCTTGGGTAGCAGGACTGCCTGGATGTTGGGCAGCACTCCTCCCTGAGCGATGGTCACTCCGCCAAGCAGCTTGTTGAGCTCCTCATCGTTGCGGACAGCCAGCTGCAGGTGACGGGGGATGATTCTGGTCTTCTTGTTGTCACGAGCAGCGTTTCCAGCCAGCTCCAGAATCTCAGCTGTTAGATACTCCAGGACAGCCGCCAGGTAGACGGGAGCTCCGGCACCAACACGCTCCGCATAGTTCCCTTTACGCAGCAGTCTATGGACACGGCCAACGGGAAACTGGAGGCCAGCACGAGAAGAGCGAGTCTTGGCCTTAGCCCTGGCTTTGCCGCCGGTCTTTCCTCGTCCAGACATGTCGTTTATAAAACAGTTCCCTCTGCAGGAAATTTCAGAAACACATGCCGCAAAACGGGACGCTGCCGTATTTATAGCGGAGCATCTGCTTGTTCATTGGTTACAGTCAGCGTGAAATGGAACCGTCCAATCAGAGAACAGATTAGTCATGCGTTGTTATTTATCATAAGACTTCCGCTTCAAGCCGGAAACATTTCAAGGTAAAATGTAACAAAATGGACGGAAACATTGCATCTCTCGCTTCAAACAAAATCAAAGCATTTCATTGAATCGTTGAGTGTGTCTCAGACCGCGCACTTACATGAGTGCAAAAATCAGGTTAACATACGTGTTTGCATGTCATCATACTTTTATGCTATTAAATGCCTTTTAAAAGGCCTCATGAGTGAAACAAAGAACCGTGGCCTCCACTGTATTAATCTATCTCAGTAGATGACAATAGAAACCATCAGCACACGTTCATGTGTCTTTGCATGTCTCCCCCATACCTGTTAGTATAAGTACAATTTAAAACACTAAAAAACAGCTTTTAAATAAGCAAAGATATCTTAACTGAATTAAAGTACTTTACATTATACATGTGTTTTATTGGTGTTTACACTGATTCGTTCACGTCTGCAACAGGAAACCGATTTTACTAGAAACCATCATTTAAAATATGAAATGCAGTAATGAAGACGCTAAAACAGGGATGCAGAAAACATTTTATTTAAACTTTTTATTAAAACATTTCTCTCTTGCCGCCTCCTCTTCTCCACAGCAGCGTCCTAGCCCGCAGGTGGTAAAAGCCTCAGTGCCACTGCTGGCTCGGTAGTTTGATGCCACAGTGACCTACGGTGAACACAGAATGGCAGGTTATATAAAAGCAAACATTATTATGTACTTTATGGGTACTTTGCAGACGCTTATCTAAAGTGATGTACAATCAACTACGGCTTCGTCAGTGTTACCATGGAAACGGGCCGGTTCTCTAACCAGCGGTGTTTCCTAATCAGTTTTCAGATTAAGGACCATTTCGTTTACGCCAGAGACCCCGCAGTGTTTTATCTGGAGGTTCAACAATCATGAATAAACTGTTTGACGCCTGAACTCAAGGTTCTGCTGAATGAGAAAGAGAAGCTACAACGGGGGCTGAAGTACAACATCAGGTGGTGCAAAGGAGTATTACACATATACTGACATCATGGATTTTTTTTCTAGTTTTGGGCCCTGCTTACACGACCGTGTTTCCACAGGAAATGCTAACATTTTTCTTTGCATTCTGGAAAAATGGCATTTACACAGCCGCAGAGTGGAAACTGTGTCTTTGCAGGAGAAAAGGCAGAGTGGAGCAGAAACGATGTAGTGGGCATGTAACAGAGTTATTATTTTTCATATTGAAGTGTATCAGTCCCATGACACGTTGGCTCTCTGCACTGGTCGGTAAACTCCTCCGGCTGTGGAAGAACGTTGCCAGCTGTGAGACTGACGTGCCCGCCGTAGGTCGGCCGATGCAGCCCTCCGCTCTATAGCGCGCTCTGAGTTGTACACATGCCTTTTTGTGAACATGGGTGCATGGTATATTTTCCAACTACTACTGAGATATATGTTCAGTTGTACTTTTATGCCCAAGTGTTGGTAAAATGCCGGCGATCTAAGCTAGTGAACCCCCCCAATGCTAAAGAGGCGTCCTGCTGTTATAGTGCGCTGCAAGTGAACCCACGTGTGAGAGTCCACCGTGTCTGCGCGGCATCCTTTTGTTTGTTCAGAATAAACAGCGGCCTGAACAGCAAGCCAGCCGTCCCTCCTCTTATTCCCACATACAACGCAGAGTAACAAGTCTAAAGATTGCTTGGACCAGCCAGAACTGATCTGAGCTCGTTACGCGCATGCCAGGCCTCTGGTGGGCGGTGAAACGATGCACTCAGGTGTGCGTCACATTCTCATTAGACCGGAAACCACTAGCATAAGGACGAGAAGAGGGAGAACAGCATCAGCATAAGATGCAACCGCAGTTTTGCTTTGTGTGGACTTGCCGACTAAAAAACACGACATGCAGGCCCGCCAGTGTTGTAGCTGTGCAGGTTAACCAGGGTCTGAGGGCACAAGTACAAGATGTCGTGAAAGACGTCGCCAGTTGTCAAATCTTTGAGGTTTTATCCACCCAAAACTCTGTTACCGTGGAAACGAGGGGCCTGAACGCAACAACCTTTTGTGTTTTACTTTCTCAGTGTTGTGGTGTAAACAGGGCCTTAATGTACAGTTTGGGTTGTAAAGTCATCATTTAGCTAGTTGTTCTCATCCAGGCAGCACTGAGAGCACGTTGCTGGTTGTTCTGTAAAGCTGACGTTCTGATCTGTTCTCTTGTAGCTTCTGAAGTTAGATGTCAGTCAGCTGAGAAACAACCTGAAGTTTGTGACTAAAGAGAACGTGAATATAAATAGAAACCCTTTTGATTCCTTTGAGGAAGCTGAGGAGCTGGTTAAAGATCTGTGGCCAGAAAATGACGTCCCACTGGAGAAGTCAGGTCTTCTCCAGGAACATGTTGAAGGTAAAACAGCAGGAAAAGCACAGCTTCAGTTCTACTGATGGATCTTCATCCAGATTCCCTCTCATCAGAGTGGAACATTCCACATTTATCTCCCAACACATCCACTATTTCTCCTTTTTCTTCTAAGCCTCTGGAAGCCTGAGAGCATTTAGCTGGTTTGACTCTAACTTTAAAAGCTATTTTAGAAAAGGGAAAACTTGGCTAGCTCTTGTAGAACAGGATCAATGATTAGCCTGGAGGAAGCTGAGGAGAAAATTTGATGATAACGCAAACACTGCAGTTTAACATCTGTGAGACAGAGAGGGCACTTTCTACTGGTGATGATGGTGTCTGGAAGCAAACGTCCCCCTGTGATGAGTCTCACTGCAAAAAACAAAGTTCCTTGTGGTCCATGCAGCTGTTTAAACCCGCATCTCTGACCTGCAACGTACAGGCAGGACATCTAGGTCAGAAGGTTCTGGTTTACGGTGGTTACAGCAGGCCTGCTTCATGCACACCTGCACAGGTGTAGCCAGTAAAGTTAAAACAATTACACCCATGCATCGCCCCAAGAAGTCCTGCATGCTCCTGATGGGTCGTGGTCGAGCGCCTTGCATGGCAGCTTCCGCCATCAGTGTGTGAATGTGTGTGTGAATGGGTGAATGTCACGTATGATGTAAAGCGCTTTGGGTATCGTTCCAGGTACAGAAAAGCCCTGTATAGATACGGACCATTTACCAAAAGACGTGATTGTACCAGAAGGAGATGGGACGCCGCCCCGCCTGCTCTTCTTCATGTCTTATCTTTAGTGGAAAATGCTGAAAGCTGAGACTTGCGTAATTCTGAAGTGTTTGATGTTCGAGGGAAGGACTTGGTTAACCTCCCTTTATAACATCTTGTGATGTGTAAAACAATTCAGTGTGTATACTTGTATGATGCGCATACTCCTTTGCAAAGTAAAACTGTAAACATTAAATAACAGTCTGTGGTTCTTTCTTGTATTGAAGGTTTAGCTTAGCAGTGCTTGGTGTTGGGAAGAATTTCCCTAACAAACACCACTGGTTCCACCATGTGTTCCTCTGGGTGATTCGCTGTTCTCTTCGTCCTCCCTCTGCTCCTGCCATCTTCATTATTATTGTTGTTATTATTCACATTAATTCATTGGGGCCTCTACTTTTTTAATAATTGTCAGTTATTTATTTTCCTTTTATTCATTTTATATATAAATGGTGATGTTGCTGTTTAAAAGTATTTTTGTTGGATCGTAATTAAAAATCAGCTTTTTACTCTGAACAACTGTTTTTAAACTGATTATTGATGAACTCCAGTCTGAGCAGATGATTGAACTGAGAAGTTTTGTTTCTTCCAGCCACCGCAAAGTTAAATAAATGCTTGACATTGATAAAAGGAGCTTAATCAAAGTCCTGAATCAGAGAAGTCTCCCAGTGGCTTGAGTAACATTTGGGGGAAAGGGGACGTCTGTTCCAGCGGATCCATCAGAAACATGAGTCCTAACCGGCTTATTCACCGACAGCGTCCGTGTGTTTAATGTCGGAGGAAACTTCCTCCGTTACAACTCAGAAACCCCCCGCAGGGGAACCATTTCACCCCGGCTCTGTCCGCAGACGTCTCTGCTAACGAGGACATCGCCGTTATGCTTCAAACAACCCCGTTTTAGACATTGTAGGAGACGAAATGTGGAGAAAAGTCGCTGGGAGCCGCTGAAAGTAACCGAGCATGGGAGAGGTTTGAAGCCTCCGGGAAGGAAGAGGAAAAGTCCAGGAAGCCAAACCAGATTTCAGTGTGGAGGGAGAAGACTTCCCTTCAGGTTCCAGTTAGGTTTTACCCGAAAAACCTTTCTTTTCTGTGGATTTGGAGTGGAAAACGTGGCAGAGAAAACACAAGTGTGACGAGATTTCACGCGGCGGCAGAGCGGCGGGCTGTGTTGTCTCTCCACGGTTCTCATGTGTGTTATAAGTCCCGCCTCCTGCCTGGAGTTCGGACACGTTCAGACGAGCTCAGCAAAGCGGTTAATAAACATGGCAGAAGAAGCTCCAGCAGCAGCGCCGGCTAAAGCCCCGGCCAAAGCCCCGAAGAAGAAGTCCGCTCCCCGGGGCAAGAAGGATGGGCCCAGCCTCCCCAAACTCATCGTGGGCGCCGTGGCCGAGTCCAAGGAGCGGAAGGGGATGTCTCTGGCGGCGCTCAAGAAGGTGCTGGCCGGTAAGGGCGTCGATGTGACAAAGGCCAACAAGCGCATCAACACCGCTGTCACCAAGCTGGTCACTAAAGGCACGCTGAGCCAGACCAAAGGCACCGGGGCCTCCGGCTCCTTTAAGCTCGCTAAGCAGGAGCCCAAAGCCGCCAAGCCAGCCAAGAAGGTGGTGAAGAAGAAGGCTCCCGCTAAAGCAAAGAAACCCGCCGCCAAGAAGCCCACCGCGGCCAAGAAGCCCGCCGCCAAGAAAGCCGCAGCCAAGAAGTCCCCCAAGAAGGCTCCGGCCAAGAAGGTGGTCAAGAAGAGCCCCAAGAAGCCCGCAGCCAAGAAGCCAAAGGCCGCAAAGAAGCCCGCAGTCAAGAAAGCTGCCGCAAAGAAACCCGCAGCCAAGAAGGCCAAGAAGTGAACGCCTCACAAATCTCGCACTCCCTGCACCAAAGGCTCTTTTCAGAGCCACCACTTCCCCCAAGAGCCTGCTCCTCACATCCCACCCTCACTACATATTTACTCACTTTACCTAACAGCCATTTACTACCCGGAGAAACAAACACCGACTTCTATTCCAGCTCCTCCTTCATATTTACAGCTTTCCTGATAGTTGGAGCAAGTCTAGTTCATTCATTTCAGGAAGCCTCCCTATAACACACTTTACGTGCTAACACTTGGAAAGAAACCAAACATTTTTACTTTACTCCACTTATTTTGTCCACAACGCCAGACAAGCGGGAATCCGTTGAAATAAACCGACTTTCATCGACTCAGATTTTGATTTATTCGGACATTCTTTTCTCTCCATCTAAATCTCCACGTCCCCTAACCGTGTAGACGAAGTTAACTCCATTTAAACTAAAAACATCTCAAAGCAACGGAACTGATCATTTATAAAATCCGTCTTTGCTGATTTACGTGTCAAATGTTATTTATTTGGTACCTTTAGGATCAAAGTGCTTTGTGTGTGTGTGTGTGTGTGTGTGTGTGTGTGTGTGTGTGTGTGTGTGTGTATATATATATATATATATATATATATATATATATATATATATATATATATATATATATATAAATTTATTTATTTTTTTTTTTTTTTTTTTTAAACTAAAAACCAAAGAAAGACCAAGCAAATTTAAAAAGCTTTTTTTTTATATATATATATATAAGAAATCAGAGTACAATTTAAGAATAAATATTTGTCTATTTTCTCTGAGGTTCTGGTGGAGTTCATATGAATGTGATTTAAATCCAGGCGAAATATCTGATTTAATCTACATTTATAATAAGTTCCCTGATGATAAATGCTTCTTGTCTTTTATTTTTCTTCTTGCATGTAGTTTCTCCTTTATCTGTTTGAAATAAATGCATTCATTTTAAATAATTGCATTTTTTAGAAATATAATGACTTGTATTCAGTGTGCAGTAAAAACAAAACACCATAACGTTGTTAACCCCGCTTCTTTCTTTTCTACCACTGCGCCATATTTATACATCTTAAATCCCATATTTCCCATGTCTTCTTGTCAACGTTTTACTTGAATATTTATTTATATCTTGTAAATAATAGTTTCTATTATTCTTTTCTATTTTCATCCTCTAAACAATAAAGTAATGTAATTTTGTTTGAATTTGAAGTATTTCATGATAGATTTCTTTTCTTTTCTTTTCTTTTCTTTTCCTGTCTTTTCTCTCGAATCTTTTAGCGCTTTAATTTGAAATTTCAAACGTAGCCAATGACTGAGCGGCCAGAATTCGCGCCCGTCCTGATCTGGACCAATCAGAGCGGACCTGTCTCCGGCGGTCTGTGTATAAAGCCGCGGTTCGCCGCTCCACTCTCATTCTTTCTTCGCGTTTTGAGAGGAGGAACCTCTTTCTCTAGTCATTATGGCCAGAACCAAGCAGACCGCTCGTAAATCCACCGGAGGAAAAGCGCCAAGGAAGCAGCTGGCGACTAAAGCTGCTCGTAAGAGCGCTCCTGCCACTGGCGGTGTAAAGAAACCCCACCGTTATAGGCCCGGCACCGTGGCTCTGAGGGAGATCCGTCGTTACCAGAAATCCACCGAGCTGCTGATCCGCAAGCTGCCCTTCCAGCGGCTGGTCAGGGAGATCGCTCAGGACTTCAAGACCGACCTTCGCTTCCAGAGCTCTGCCGTCATGGCTCTGCAGGAGGCCAGCGAGGCCTACCTGGTCGGCTTGTTTGAGGACACCAACCTCTGCGCCATCCACGCTAAGAGGGTCACCATCATGCCCAAAGACATCCAGCTGGCTCGCCGCATCCGTGGAGAGAGAGCTTAGACCCTGCCTTCTCCACCTCTCACACCAACCCAACGGCTCTTTTAAGAGCCACAAAATCACTGAGACACGATTCTAACCAATATCCCCTCTATGAAACTCGTACAGAACCACGGCTTCACTTTGATTTTCATTTTTAACGTGCATTAATGGAATGTGGGGCGATCACATTACAAATGGGATTCATGGCTCTTTGAAGGGAGCTGGATCTTCAGGAGCTGTTCAAAACACCAGCTCGTTCTCACAATATCTCTCAAAACTTTACAATATTTAAGAGTGACAATCAAAATATCTACCTATATCAAATCTACTATACAAGATTAAACAATTAGAGAAAAAACAGATTTTTTTTTTTTTAAAAAAAAAAGGAGAAACCTGAGCAGACAGTGCAAATTCTAGGAAATGTTTTGGACAGAACTCACAGTATTTGTTTCCAATCAATTCTCTCTGTCCACCCCATGCTTCACATGATGTCACACATGTTATTCATTTTGTTTTCATTTTACTCAGCTGTACTATTTATTTACTTATTTATTCATGGATGGCATGAAAAGCGCTTGATAACTAAAGTTTGATTTGATTTGATGATGAATAACTTGTTATATTTATGTGTTATACACAAATGAAAGGTTTAACAGATTAAAATATTTAGTGATGTCAGACTGCAGGATTTAGTAATAAAGTACTTGGATTGTTTTGTTCCTTTAAATTCTTACTCATGCATGATCAGTATGCTCTTGGGGAAATGACGGGAATCATGAAATACTTTAGTAACTTGTAGTTCAGTTGTAATCCGAGTATTTCAGTTAACACAGAGATAACTATATACGTTCACACTTGGAGTCCCATTAGATTCGTTATGTTCCAGTAAATGAATTGATTCCAGTAACAGGTTTATTTTATACGAAGCTGTGAAGTTACAAATGACCAACTTCACATTAAACGTCACTTTACTTCCACCACTGTCACCTGGATGTTCCTCACCGCTGGCTCTGTTTGGGCTTCTCGTCTCTTGGTGTTTTTCTGTCTCGTGATTCTATAAATGTGACGTTTTCCTGCGGAGTCTAAATTAAATCTAAATTCATCTTCCTCCCTGCTCTTCCTGCTCTTCCTCCTCTACTGAAAGACATGACCGGACAGGAAAGTCTTCTTAAAGTCCTGCTCAAACATCTCAGACTGCTTCTGAATGATCATGAGCTGATGTTTTCATTGCTTCCTGATTGGATGCCGTTTGTTTCCATGGAAACAATCCCTCTCAAGGAAGAATGAAGGTATGTGTTGAAGCTGAGATGTGGAGTCATGTGACCAGCAGGTGGAGCTACAGTCAAATGTTCAACCTGCAGGACCTTCAGTCTGAGACACACCAGACGTTTTCTGATTGTTTTCTATTCAAAATAACAACAAACATGAAGTAATTCATTTAATCTTTAAGATGAGCTCATTCCTTCTCATCCTTTTTGTTTTTTCATTTCTTATAGGAAACTGACTTGAGTTGAACATTTAGTTTCTACAGGATCAGAACATTTTCTCCATTTTTCATTCCTAGAAGATCAACAACATCTCACATGCTGAAACTGAGAAATTGTGTAGCATCTCTTCTTCTAACATGTCTGGAAACGTCTGGGAAGTGAGGAGACCAGTTGCTGGAGTTTTAGGAGAGGGATGTTGTCCCATTCTGGTCTGATGCAGGATTCTAGCTGCTCTACAGTCCTGGACCTTGGTTGCTGGATTTCTGCTTCCATGATGCTCCAGATGTTGTGTACTGGTGAAAGGTCTGGACTGCAGGCAGGCCAGTTCAGCAGCCGGACTCTTCTCCTGTGAAGCCATGCTGCTGTGATGGATGCAGGATGTGGTTCAGCATCGTCTTGCTGAAATCTGCAAGGCCTTCCCTGAAAGCGACGTTGTCCGGATGGTCCATGCAGACGTCTAACAGCAGTCACATGGTCTCTGACAGACTATTGATCAGTAAATATCACAACGTTCCGTTTCTGCTGTCTCAGCTCTGCTGTTATTCTCTGAACGCATACGTACTTCCTACAAGGGCCACATCATGGGAACTGTATACAGAGACTTTAGGAGGGTTTTTGATACAGTCCATCACCAAATGCTTATAAATAAACGTGTCATTTGATTTTATACGTCTGCGCTGTCATTCTAACTCACTGTTGTACGCAGATGATGCTGTTATATTTGTCCAAATACTGACATAATTCATGAAGATCTGCAGTCCTTACATGGGTGGCTGATAAACATTTACCAATCATCTTGACAAAAACAGAATGCATGTATTTCCACTCTCCAAGGAGACAGCTCATCAAATCCACAAAACTCCCACTGTAAATACATACATATCTGGGAATTCTGGTGGATTCTCATCTCACAATCAAAATTTTACCTGAAAACTGAACCAGAAATTATTTATCTGTTGTAAAATCAGATCACACCTGTCTGTCAGTTTCTCAGAAATATTTGCATCCAGTCATTTTCTACAGCATCATATTGTTTACTTGTTTAGATCCTACCAACCAATGAAACCCTGGAGCCGGTGGCAGGACTCTATTACCGAGCGTATAAGATCCACAGACTCACCACTGCTCTGCTCTGTCACTGTCCGGTGAGCTAACCTTTCACAGCTTTGTGCTGAATCATGGGACTACATTATATTTCCACCTGATCAACAGATGCCCGTTGGCAGCGTTAGCTGCCTTAGAGCCAAGACTTCACCCCAGACCGGATGGTCTAACAGTAACAAATGGACCTCTGCTCCCACCACTCTTTAGGACTGATATGGACCAAGATCAAACCAAAACCTGGAACGAGATTCCAAATCACATCAGGACTAAAGACCACCAGGACAGTTTAAAACCAGTCAAAACTGCCGTCTGCTTTCAGGTCTGATTGCTTTTAACCCTTCCCTGCATTCGTTCATTAATCAATAAATAAATAACATGTCATTTCACAAGTATTTTAAAGAACTTTAGAGGTAAACATAAGAAAATGAAATCCACTGAGGTTTTCTGCCATTCCATCTCCTTGGTCCTGGTCCTGGTCCTGGTCTTGGTCCTGGTCCTGGTCCTGAACCTGGTTGTCTGCACCGTAACACTAAACTCTGTGGAACTGGAACTTGTTCAGAACTTAAACTGATATCGGGTGGTGTCAGAAGAGATTGTGCTTTTCCATTTAAATGACATTTCCATGTCAGAGGGCCCCTGGCTTCGTATCACGAGTTGAAAGTGCCACACCTCGTCCCAATCGGTGTACAGTTTCTCTGCGTGAGCCTCCCCATGTATTGACCTCACCGACACGAGGTAGGACACCTAACCCGAGGTAACTAGAAGAAATCTCTAAGGCAAGTCAAACTAAAGCTCGGGTCTCAGGAGGATTTGTGTCTTTGTCTCTCCCAGCAATTTATGAAAACCTACATCAGACTTAACTTTATCTGGAGGAATAGACTCTACTAAACTCTACTAAACTAGATGCACTAAATAAAGGAAAACTTTATATAACTCTAAAAGTTAAGGAGGCGTGGAGGTGTTAAGCTTTGAGTGCAGCAGTTAGCGAACCTAACCGCAGAAACATCTGGAAGATTGTTTAATGCTGTTGGTGGAATTGACTTCTTACTGAAATGTAATTTTATAATAAAAGACTAAACTGTCCAACTTTCATAGACAAGCTTTACAGGCCTGGAAGCTGGTCTATGAGCACAGCTCCCCACCTACTGATCCCACATCTGGACCAATGAACACATTCTCTTTGAAATAAGTCCTGGTCCGATCCTGGGATCATACGTGTTAAACACCTGGTCAATGAGGGACGTCCCTTAGTCTCTAACCAGGAGTTTAGGAGTAAATTTCAGCTTCATGTCCCACATAGAGAGTACGCCATGCTGTCTGATGCTGCACCAAGGGCTGCACTTGGGTTTTATTTCTCCTACTGCTGGATCCTTCGGCTCTCAGGGGGGAAAACAAAGAAATACTCAACCAACCTTTTAGAATAGTTGGCAGAGCAGAACTTTACCTTCAGGACAATCTGAAAATGAGCTGGTAGAAAGTTTCACATAGGTAGGTGACGCTGGTGGCAGGTAAGTGACGCTAATGCTGTAGGTGACGTAGTTCCGGGGAGACGGCAGATTCAAACTAGGCGCGCCCAAACATTTATACTTTCATTCAGTTGTATTTTGTGCCAGCCTAATCAAAATATTCTTTAAAGTAGGAAAATAGTGTCTTTAAAAGGTACACTCTGGAGCACAGCGGAGAGGATTTGGCAAGCCTGACAGATTTTATAGATCGTTGTTACGTCAGAATTGTCATGGGGAAACCAAACAACACCTCCACCCCCTCCACCTCATCCAAGTCCAAGAGACAGCGAAATGAGGATTCACCTGGAGCTATTTCACCACCGGGGAATGACTCAACAGATGTTCTGATCTCTATAGATAAGAAACTCAGTAGTTTTGATACGCGTTTGAGCCTGGCAGAAATTCTCCACAAAGAGTTCCAGGCGCTACGTGAATCATTAGAATTCAGCCAGAAGCAGGTGGAAACTCTGGCTGTAGAAAATGCTGGTCTCAGAGAGTCGGTAAAATCCCTCACCGAGGGCTTGACCCGTCTCTCGGAGGAAAATAAGAAGATGAAGGAAACGGTGATCGATCTGCAGGTGCGGAGCATGACAGAGAACCTGGTATTTGCAGGGATTCCAGAGCAGACGGAGGAGGACCCCGAGACCACGGTGAAAAACTTCATCAAAACCCACCTGAAGCTCCCGGAGGAAACGGTGGAAAACATCTCCTTTCACAGAGTCCATCGGCTCGGCGGGAGGAAACCCGGGTCCAGCAGACCAAGACCTATTATAGCGAAGTTCGTCAGCTTCAAACAGAAGGAGAAGGTGAAGAACCAGGGCCGCGAACTGAAGGAAACGAACTTTGGAGTAAACGACCAATATCCCAGAAAGATTCTGGACCGACGGAGAGTCCTGTTTCCCATCAGGAGGAAATTTATCGCTGAAGGCGCTCACGCTGTCATTGCGGTGGATAAATTATTTATCAATGGACAGCTGTACCGCGACCCGGACATCACTCCGTGGCTCTACTGACTTGGTATGTGCTTTAATTTTCCTGTTTTCTCACTAGATCATGTTATATCCATAAAACTGCCATAAAAGATAATTTAGTTAACAGTAAATCCACTGCCCGTCTCCACTACACTGCTCTCAGCACAGATGTGTTTTTTAAATTACTTTTTTTCTTTGGCACTGTCGCTCTTTTTACTCTTTACACTTCTTCTCTCTGACCCTTTAACGGTTAACGGTAACACTTGTCATTATATTATATACACATCAGCACTTTTCATGATTCACAGGAACACACACAGAACAGCACAAGCGCACACACATCCCTGTCACAACCAGCTGGCAGATACACATGCACACGGAGAAGCAGTGGGATGCACGCACACACGCTTCAGTAATATGCATATAGCCTCATTTCTGTGGTTGGTTCATGAACGAACTCACATTTGTCACTTGGAATGTGCGTGGAGCTGGCACAAGGGAAAAGAGGTTAAAAAATTTTTAATCGTTTGCAAGAAATGAAAGCAGATATAATATTACTCCAAGAGACTCATTTATCAAACTCAACAATAGATCTTCTCTCAACAACCCAGTTTCCACACGTGTATTCAGCTTGTTATAATTCTAGGCAGAGAGGAGTAGCAACTCTTATTAATAGAAGGTTAAATTTTGACATAGATAATACAATCATAGATCCAGAAGGCAGATTTATAATAGTTACATTATCTATTAAAAATGTTAAGTTATGTATTGCAAATATATATGGAACAAATGTAGATGATCCTCCTTCTTTCACTCCCTCTTCGCCTCTATGGTCACTCAGATAACACACTAATTATAGGAGGTTATTTTAACATTATACTGGACAAACAAAGTACCACAGGAGCTCATCGAGTCTGGAAATCCTCAGAAACTGTAAAACATGAAGGATTTTGGTCTCTGTGATGCTTGGCGCTCTCACCATCCCACACTAAGAGAATACACCTTCTTCTCTTCAGTCCACCATTCCTATTCTAGATTAGATTATTTCTTAACTAGCAGCTTGCTGATGAATGACATGTCAGAAACCAGAATCCATCCTATTAGAATTAGTCATCACGCACCAGTATCATTCACTCTGAGAAGTAAGAGCAATAAACCAGCAACTAGAAACTGGAGATTTAATACGTCATTACTTAAAGATCCTGAGTTTATCAGCTACTTTAAAAGAGAATGGTCCTTATATCTAGAAAATAACGACTTGCCAGAAACTTCAGCGTGTGTTCTTTGGGAAGCAGGAAAAGCAGTAATGAGAGGGAAAATAATTTCCTTTTCTTCTCATAAGAAAAAGAAGGAAACTTTGAGAATTTCAGAGTTAGAACTCAGAATTAAATCCTTAGAGGAGCTTACCATGTCTCCCCAGAAGAACACACACTAAATGCTATAAGGAAAGCTAAACTTGAACTTAATGAAATAATAGATAAAAAGACGCAATTCTTGGTGCAAAAACTTCGCTTGGAGGATTTTGAACATGGCAACAAATCTGGAAGGTTCCTGGCTAATTAGTTAAAAACAAATAAGGAGAAAACAACCATCTCCTCTGTCAGAGATCCAGAAGGAAACATCAGCCACGACCCTGACAAGATAAATAACACTTTCAAAGAATTCTATAAAACATTATATACATCACAACTAACTACAACAGATGACAATATTGATAAATTTCTTAGTAACATCAATCTTCCACAATTAAAACATGAAAATAAAATGGTCTTGGATTCCCCCCTTTCAGTCGGCGAACTCCAAGAAGCTCTCCAGCATATGCCCAACAATAAAGCTCCAGGTCCAGATGGTTACCCAGCAGAATTCTACAAAGAATTCTGGACAATGCTGGCACCCACTTTCTACAATATGATATTAGAAATAAGGGAAAAACAAAAAATACCTTCAAATATGAACCTAGCCAATATTACTCTACTATTAAAACCAGGTAAAGACCCGACACTTCCATCCAGTTACCGTCCAATTTCATTAATAAATGTAGATCTCAAAATAATTAGCAAAGCTTTGGCCAGAAGAATAGAAAAAATAACCCCTCTAATAATACATCCTGACCAAACAGGCTTTATTAAAGGTAGACATTCCTCTACTAACATGCGTAGATTAATTAACATCATAGATTATTCTACTCTACATAATCTGGAATCCACAGTCATTTCTTTAGACGCAGAAAAAACATTTGACCGAGTAAACTGGAAATTTTTATTTGCAACGTTAAACAAATTTGGGTTTGGGTCATCTTTCATAGATTGGTATTATTATTGGTATTATTATTTTCATAGTATTGATATTATATAACAACCCAAATGCATGTGTGAAGACCAATGATCAAACCTCTCCAAGCTTCTGTTTGCAGAGAGGCACCAGACAGGGCTGCCCGCTTTCTCCATCACTCTTTGCTATTTTTATTGAACCCCTAGCTGCTGCCATAAGACAAAATAAAGAGATTAAAGGAATCCATGCCAAAGATATAGAACACAAGATAAGTCTTTATGCTGATGACGTATTACTTTTCCTCCAGAACTCACCGACATCTCTCCCCCAGACAATCACACTTATTATCACATTCTCATCAATATCTGACTACTCTATTAACTGGTCTAAGACTATTATTATGCCCATCAACTGTGACCTACAAAACATACCCAAAACTACAATACAGTCTGGAAACATTAGATATCTAGGCATAAACATTTCCCCCAGGTTATCAGAACTAACAAAGCTAAATTATGCTTAAAGTAATAGAGGATGATCTCTCATGGTGGAGGCGCTTACCCATATCACTCATGGGGAGGGTTGTTACAGTTAAAATGATGGTTCTATCTAAAGTAAACTACCTGTTTTCAATGATACCCACTAAACCATCCTCCAGCTGGTTTAAGTCACTGGACTCACATATATCTAAATTTTTATGGAAAAATAAGCCATCACGTATCAGTCTAAAAACTTTACAACAGACTAAAGATAGAGGCGGATTGGAGCTACCTGACTTTAATCATGTTTTCTTAGCTAACAAGCTGCAGTATATCTCCAAATGGCTTAAACCTAGCAGTCTGGATGAAACATGGTTAGATGTAGAGCAAGCATTGTGTGAGGATCTGTTTATCTCTGACCTGCCATTCATCAGCTCAACCATCAAAACACATAAGTGTTTTAAAAGCATCAATATCAGTTCCTCCTTAGTGGCTTGGTGGGATTTTCTAAAAATAACCAAATCCTCACTTTTTCCATGTAAGTTTACACTCCTCTGGAACAACCCTGACATCCTGCAAAACAAAAAGCTGATTAATTTCACTCAATGGAAAAATAAAGGAATAAAACAGTTAGAACATATAATAGAAAATGGAAACTTCTTGTCATTTAATATTCTCACTTCACAATATGGAATCAGTAGCAAAGCATTTTTAGAATATCACCAGCATAAATTTATTATATGTAAAAAAAAATATACCATTAATTAATTAAACTTACAGCTACCTATTAGGGTGGCAGAATTCATGAATCTCAATGCCCCAAAGCTATTATCAAAAACATATAGACTATTATCTAAACTAGAAGACTCAATCTGTCTTCCAACTTCAAAATGGGAGGGTGACTTATCCAGTAACTTTAATGTTGTGTGTGTGTATCTGTACTTTGGATGATGTTTGTGTGGATGTGGGGGTATGTTTGTGTGCGTGTGTATGCATGTGTTAGGATGAGTGGGGGTGTGTCTGGGGAGTGAGAGTGGGAGGGTTGGATGCTGTGTGAGTGTTTATATTGTGTGGGTGGGGCTGAGAGGGCATATATGAGTTAGGATGAGCGGGAGTGTGCAAGGAAATAGGTGTGTGCATGTGTTTCTGTGTGTGGTTGGGGCGGGGTTAAGTGCACCTGGGGGGGGGGGGGGGGGGGGTCTGGGCGGGCCTGTGGGTGGTGGGCCATGGGTCTGCCTCTGTCCCCATCCTCTCATTCCCCGTTAGGGGTGTGGGAGGGTGGGTATCTTCTGGGTGGGTGACGGCTCACTGGCTGCAGTCCCTGAATGGCCCGGTCGTGGGGGGCGGCCTCTCCTGGCCTGTCTTGCCCTGGGGGGCCTCCTGGGGAGCAGGGGGCCTAATGCCACTAAAGGCTCATCATCCAGAGGGAAGTTTGCTTCCCTCTGGACGTACATCCCTGGACCCCTCTTACTTCTCGCTCTCTCTCTCTCTCTCTCTCTCTCTCACACACACACACACGTAGGGAGTTGGGAGGCGTGGAGCCATGCGGGGTGGAACGGAGGAGACCATTCAGTGGTCTCCTTGGATGCACCCCGTGACGACTCGCCTCTCAGTTTTAATTGCACCAAGACACCAAAACACAAGAAACACAACACACAAACAACACCTGGGGGGCATGGCATGCGGTGCATGGCGGGCGGGGCCACTTAGGTGGCCAGGCTCCCGGCTCATTGCGGTCACTGCCCCTCAGTTTTAATTGTACACAACACACACTACATAAACAGTCAGGAGCGGGGAGGGAGAGGGTATTGGGGTCCTCTCACACCCCTGTTCCCCCTGTGTATGGCTGGGGGGGGTTGCCCTGGGGCCAGATCCCGGGGTGGCTGCGCTGGTGGGCTGCTGGCTCTGTGGGTGTTGGGTCAAGGGGGGGTGCTTGGGGCTCACTGTCCTCTGGTCCGCCTGGGATGTCCCCTACGGGGCATGGTGGGTGGGTTGTGTGTGGCGTGACTGTGTGGTGGTGAGTGCTTATGGGTGCGGCGCGGGGGAGGGTGTGAGTGTGGGGTTATATGGGGTGCAAATTGGAGTAGGTGGGGAGTGAGGGGAGGGGGCCAATAGCACCCTGGTTCCCAGGGTGTGTGGCTGGAACATCGGGGTGTGTGCTGGCCTACGCCGGGTGGCTGTCTGGGGGGGCCTGGTCCTGGGCATGTTGCGGGCCCTCTGCCTTTGGGGGGTGGGGTGGCCGCCTCTGAGCTCCTGGGGCCCTGGGCCCTTCGCTTGGGCTGCCCTGGGTGGCCAGTCCCTGGCGGGGCCGGCGGCTGCTGATCTTGGTCCACTGGGACCTGTGCCCTGGGACCGTGGGGGGCTCTTGCTGGGGTTCTCCTCTGCCCCCCTTCGGGTGGGGCTGGAGTCGTCTTCGTGGTGGGGTGGCTTGGGTTGGTGCTCTGGGTCTGCTGCTTGGGGCCCAGGCCTCTGGCCCTGGTCTGCCTCTGGCCTCCGTGGAGGCGTGGTCGCATTTGCATGATCTCACTCATCACTCTTCATCACTGATCACTCCTCTTCCTCATGCTCTGCATGCTGACACAGTCACTGAGTTGTCCAGTGGGTTTTAATACTAAGAGATAATTCTTCTTTTATATTTTTCCTGTGAGTTAGTATCTGGTCGCTGTTATGTCTTTTTGATTTGGTTATTATTTAAAAACTCTTAATGACTAGCAGCCCTGTTTTTTCTGTGTGTGTGTTTCTGCTTTTGTAAAAGTTGTAGGAAATTTTCTGGTGTGTTCATGTACAGGTGTAACAGTTTGTTGTCTGGTGATGGTGTGGATTGAAGGATCGTTTCCTTCTGTCTGTGATCTATTTTGTCTCCTTTCTTCTTTTGCTCTTTTTGCTGTTTTCCATCTTTTTCTGTCCCCTCCGGTCAGGTCCAGCAAGATTACATAGATTCCATGATTCAAAGTAAATAAATAAATAAATGAATCAGATTATCAAGAGGAGCCTTACCCATAGGCCTCCCCTTGGCAGAGCAAATTTGTTCAGCACGATACAGCAACCAGATTATCATTTTGCTGCTATGATGCTGGACAGGACAAGTTAAAAAAAAAAAAAAAAAAAGAAAGTTTCACATATTACACCAGAGCTATCAACACAAAACATACTGGAAAGGTTCAATAACAATGTGGACTTGTAATGTAAATTCTGTGGAAATGAAGAGGAAACTATTGATCGTCTGTTTTATCCAAAGCAATCTGGACCAGCCTTATTTCAGGACCAGCAAAAAAAGGAGCTTCTGGTTTATTTTGAGGAAAACCTGGACGGTGATTTAATTTTCTTTGTAACGACGGCAAATCGTACACTCATCTCTGTTCTGGAGAAATACTGTAGGTTAAAAACTGTAAAGATCAGGAAGCCATGAGAAGAACACATACTGGAAACCTCCATATTTATCCCAGTTAACCAGTATGTGTGCCCCCCCACTGGTAACTCTGGCAATGGGGAAATGTACCTCCATGTTGGTCTGCATGTATATAATAATAATAATAATAATAATAATAATAATAATAATAATAATAATAATAATAATAATAATAATAATAATAATATGTTTATGGAATATGCCCATTTTCAAACTGCGATCCTGGGAATTGTAGTCTTCAGGGTTGGTGGTGCCTCTTCTTGGTTGACATGTCGGAGCCGACCTGCTGGCCATCCTGATCAGACTGTTTTGGCTTCTTTTTACGCTCCTGTGTTCGTTGTCTTCTCTGGTTTCCTGTCTGAGTGTGTACTTCCATCCCTGGTGTGTTGCAGTTTTTGCTGTTCGTTAGCTCACCTGGTTGTCGTTACCTCCACCTGGGCCTTGCTGGTTGTGCAGTGGTTAAATTCCCTTGTTCCAGTCACCGCTGCACCGGCCTGCCTTCTTCACACAGTAAATTCACACAGTAAATTTGTTCTTGTTTCTTCTTAGAAAAGCGGGTCAGGAATTGATCAGAGAATCAATAAAGAACCAGATCGATGAGCAGAATCGATCATGGTATTGATATCAATAACATCTCATCAGTTCCTGGTCTTCTCTGGTGGACTTTATTTTCAGGTCATGAAGGTTCAAGCAGCCCTGATATGAGCTCACTGAGCTCTGCCACAGTCTGGAGACCCCGCTTTTGTTTTCTGCCATCCCATTCCTCTAGTCTGGGTCCTGGTCCTGGTCCTGGTCCTAGTCCTGGTCCTGGTCCATCAGCAGTGTGGCTTTTGTGTTGCTCAACCTTTCCTTCATCCACCTGGACTTCCTGAGTAACCAGCTGGTCCACTACATCAGAAGTCTGTCTGGAACCAGTCTGGAGTAGATCCAGTTGAACTGGTCAATGGACCAACAGAAGGGCTAGCTGGACATGGAGCTGGCTTTAACTGGACTTTTTTTTTTACCCAGTCTGATGAAAAACCTTGCCTGTGTTACAGATAAAACTTCCGCCTGCGGCCACCGGGGGTCAGACCTGCCGCTAACTCCACTCTTTTCTGGGACAGACCTTCTTCTACTTCACGTCATGTCCGGTTGCAGGTGGTGAGCGTGAGGGACGCCGAGGACGCTGAACCTCTAAAGTAATTATAGTCAGAAACAAGGTGGAATATCTCTCATCCCTAAAAACTGGAAATGAGACGCCACCTGTCACACCTGAGAGAACCAGGATGGAGGCCGACGCTGGAGTGGTCGGCCTGAATTTGCTGCATTAATCACTCAATATTAAGAGAGGAAATAAACTAAGAAATAGATAAATTCCAGCCTCAATCAAACAATTAGACTGACGCCTTCAGACTACAAAGGACCGGCCAGCAGTCAGCGGTGAGGACTAGATGGCTGCATGCCAACATGAAGTGAACTGGTAGAAAGGAGGATGTGGCTTATGGAGCAGTAAGGAATAAACTAATCAGTAAGAAAAACCTGGAATAAAAGAGGTTAAAGCTGAACTGCTGAAGGGCCATTTAATCTGTAACAAAGTGCTTTACATGAAAAATCACTTTATGCATAGTTAAAACAAAACAAGCCTTTGCACAGATCAAAAAAAAAAAAAAAAAATAGAAGTCAATCTTTCATACAGTTTCACGCACAAACATGCATATCACACAATGCAGAAACACCCCCACCCACCCCCGACCCCCATTCTGGAAATGACTCCTTGATTTCTGTCTCTGTACTAAAAGTAGCATTAAACACTAAAAGTGATAAACATCTGGCTTGATGCTGCTGTGAGGAAACAATATCACAAATATTATAGGATGTTGTGTATTATAGGATGTTGTGCTAACAGCTGTTGTGAAATGCTGGATAATGTCAGAAATAGCTCTGATGAAGTTAACTGTTTTAGTTACAGCATCAACAACGTGGTTTATCTTAAACACCGTCTTACACAACACTTCCTGATGTGTAACACAATGCAAAAATGTCAATTTCTGTCACTTTATCCTGCATTCTCTTTAAAAGACCAACATTTTTCCCAGTCAGATGTGGACAACTATCTGTTGTCACACCTGCCAGATTGTCCCATTTCAGTCCTTCTGTCCAACATGCATTTACCTGTGAATAAGTCATTACCAGAGACTGTCCCTTTCATGGCTGCCAGCTCCTCTGTGACTTGAAAGTCTGTGGTTATCGCAGCTGTCATCCAAAGCCAGAGAAAAACAAAATTCTGCAGTTCTGTTCTTCAGCTGGAGCTCCAAGTTTCCAGCGATGTCCTCAACCCGCCTCGTCACAGTGCGTCGAAAAGCGAGACGTTCTCAAACGCGTTCTTTTTCTCTGGGCATATCAGTGCAACAGAGTCCAATAAGCACTCCGTAATAAACTCTCCGTCAGAAAATACCTCATTTTTTCTGGCGATTTAGTAAGAAATGACATAACTTGTCCTAACAGCTGCAGCTCTGGTGGTGTGAAGTTTGGTAAAAAGTCCTTGTTGGGTTTGCAGTTTAGCTAGCAATGCATCAGACACCCTTGCGCTCTTTTTCAGACAGATTTTTGTATTTCTCCTCATGTTTGGTCGTGTAGTGGTGATTCAGATTGTAATCTTTTAACACAGCAACCTGTGGACCACAAATCAAGCACACAGCTTTACCTTTAATTTCTGTGAAGAAGTACTTGTCGGTCCACGTCTTGTTAAAAACGCGACATTCGTTATCAACTTTTCTTTTCTTACCGTGAGCTGATATCTTGAGGGTAACCTGGCTAGCATCACTTGTTCTAGTTCACATCACTCAAAGCTCGCATCACACGCATACGCCAATACTGAAGTAACGTAATGCTTTTCAAGATAAAAGCAGCACAGTTGTATTGCACATATAACAAAGATATTTTTATAATCTATCCATGTTGTAATTTATGATTGGCCTCACGCGGGCCGGACAGGGATGCACTAAGGGCTGGATGTGGCATGCGGACTGTGATATGCCCAGGTCTGGACCAGACTTATACGTGATGGCTTGTTTTTCCTTAGAAATTTAGATATATGTGAGCCCAGTGACTTAAACCAGCTGGAGGATGGTTTAGTGTGTATCATTGAAAAAGGTAGTTTACTCAGGTAGAACCATCATTTTAATGGTGGCAGCCCTCCCCATGGGTGATATGGGTAAGCGCCTCCACCTGGTTCTGGTTTTGATGGAGGTTTTCCTTCCTGGTTCTGATCCAAGTCATTAAGTTCTTTAGCTCGTTAATTATTTTTATGAATTAGTTATTGGACTAGTGTTAATTGAACTGAATGAATTATACCAGAACCAGGGTTGAGCTGATGAGGAAACATTAGAATCAAAATCTGCTGAAGTCACAGTGTTTGTCACGTTACCGTGGAAACCCTGAGTAGTTGGACGGACGGACGGACGGATGGATGGATGGTTGGATGGATGGTTGGACGGATGGATGGCCGGATGGACGGACGGATGGATGGATGGATGGATGGATGGATGGATGGATGGATGGATGGATGGATGGTTGGACGGATGGATGGATGGATGGATGGATGGATGAATGGATGGATGGACGGATGGTTGGACGGATGGATGGACGGTTGGACGGATGGATGGACGGATGGATTGATGGTTGGACGGATGGATGGATGGATGGATGGATGGTTGGACGGATGGTTGGACGGATGGATGGGTGGATGGATGGATGGATGGACGGATGGATGGATGGATGGATGGAGGGATGGATGGAGGGATGGATGGATGGATGGACAGATGGACGGATGGATGGATGGTTGGACGGATGGATGGATGGTTGGATGGATGGATGGACGGATGGATGGATGGATGGACGGATGGTTGGACGGATGGATGGACGGTTGGACGGATGGATGGACAGATGGATGGATGGATGGATGGATGGATGGATGGTTGGACGGATGGATGGATGGATGGATGGATGGATGGAGGGATGGATGAATGGATGGATGGAGGGATGAATGGATGGATGGACGGATGGTTGGATGGATGGATGGAGGGATGGATTTCTGAGTTTTGTTTGTTGAAACTATATCAACTCGTTTTTTCTGACTAATATAAATTTTAATAACAATAAAAACCAACACACCGTAAATAATGTTAAATAAAGAAAATAATGTATAAAAACGTCACAGAATTTTGTTTGTTTTCATTTCTTTTTTACATTTTCTGAATTCTCTGACTTCAGATGTCATGAAATTTTGTTTCTTGCATCTAAGTTTTGGATTACACTTTTTTCTTTTTCTCTTTTTCTCTGAATTTGTTGTTGATGAGTCATGGACAGAGGAAGTCTGTCAGGAGCTCCACCCCCTTTCACAGGTCAACCATTAATCAGGTGGGGGAGCTCAGGTAAGTCCTACTACATCAGGTAGCGTGTCCGCCAGCTCATCTTGTCTGGTTTAGGTTTTAGGACTGTTGGCTCCTCGGGCTGCACCCTGGTAGCATGGACGCCCTCTGCCGGGGAGGACGTGTCGGCCTGAAGACGGCCACAGCGTAGGGCGGGGCTTAGAGGAGATGCAGCTTGGACTGTGGCTGATAGAGGACAGTGTCTGCTGGCTGCCGTTCAGGACGGATGAGCTGTTGGAGCCCTGCTGGCTGCGGTAGTTACAGTAAGCCTGCCAACCCTGGCGCTTCTTCTTCCAGCGGCACCGCAGGATCCGGATGAAGGCCTGGAACCAGAGACAAAGACCAGGGTGAGGAGGAGGAAGATCAGGGGCAAGAATACCAGGATAAGGAGGAATGACGGAAGAAAAATAGGAAGAGGAAGATGGTAGTGAGGTAGAACAACATAAGGAAGACTACAATGAGGAAGACAACAGTGAGGAAGACTACAATGAGGAAGACTACAGTGATGAAGGCTACAGTGAGAAAGACTACAATGAGGAAGACAACAGTGAGGAAGACAACAGTGAGGAAGACAACAGAGAGGAAGACTACAGTGAGGAAGACTACAGTGAGGAAGACAACAGTGAGGTAGGCTACAGTGAGGAAGGCTACAGTGAGGAAGACAACAGTGAGGAAGGCTACAGTGAGAAAGACTACAATGAGGAAGACAACAGTGAGGAGGACTACAGTGAGGAAGACAACAGTGAGGAAGACTACAGTGAGGAAGACAACAGAGAGGAAGACTACAGTGAGGAAGACAACAGTGAGGTAGGCTACAGTGAGGAAGGCTACAGTGAGGAAGACAACAGTGAGGAAGGCTACAGTGAGGAAGACTACAGTGAGGAAGACAACAGTGAGGAAGACAACAGTGAGGAAGGCTACAGTGAGGAAGACAACAGTGAGGAAGGCTACAGTGAGGAAGACTACAGTGATGAAGACTACAGTGAGGAAGACAACAGTGAGGAAGACAACACTGAGGAAGACAACGCTGAGGAAGACAACAGTGAGGAAGACAACAGTGAGGAAGGCTACAGTGAGGAAGACTACAGTGAGGAAGACAACAGTGAGGAAGGCTACAGTGAGGAAGGCTACAGTGAGGAAGACAACAGTGAGGAAGGCTACAGTGAGGAAGACTACAGTGAGGAAGACTACAGTGATGAAGGCTACAGTGAGAAAGACTACAGTGAGGAAGACAACATTGAGGAAGACTACAGTGATGAAGGCTACAGTGAGAAAGACTACAATGAGGAAGACAACAGTGAGGAAGACTACAGTGAGGAAGACAACAGTGAGGAAGACTACAGTGAGGAAGACAACAGTGAGGAAGACTACAGTGAGGAAGACTACAGTGAGGAAGACTACAATGAGGAAGACAACAGTGAGGAAGACTACAGTGAGGAAGACTACAATGAGGAAGGCTACAGTGATGAAGACTACAGTGATGAAGACTACAGTGAGGAAGACTATAGTGAGGATGGCTACAATGAGGAAAACTACAGTGAGGAAGACAACAGTCAGGAAGACAACAGTGAGGAAGGCTACAGTGAGGAAGACTACAGTGAGGAAGACCACAGTGAGGAAGACAACACTGAGGAAGGCTACAGTGAGGAAGACAACAGTGAGGAAGGCTACAGTGAGGAAGACTACAGTGATGAAGACTACAGTGAGGAAGACAACAGTGAGGAAGACAACACTGAGGAAGACAACGCTGAGGAAGACAACAGTGAGGAAGACAACAGTGAGGAAGGCTACAGTGAGGAAGACTACAGTGAGGAAGACTACAATGAGGAAGACAACAGTGAGGAGGACTACAGTGAGGAAGACAACAGTGAGGAAGGCTACAGTGAGGAAGGCTACAATGAGGAAGACTACAGTGATGAAGACTACAGTGAGGAAGGCTACAGTGAGGAAGACTACAGTGAGGAAGACAACAGTGAGGAAGACTACAGTGAGGAAGGCTACAGTGAGGAAGACAACAGTGAGGAAGGCTACAGTGAGGAAGGCTACAGTGAGGAAGACAACAGTGAGGAAGGCTACAGTGAGGAAGACAACAGTGAGGAAGGCTACAGTGAGGAAGGCTACAGTGAGGAAGACTACAGTGAGGAAGGCTACAGTGAGGAAGGCTACAGTGAGAAAGGCTACAGTGAGGAAGACTACAGTGAGGAAGACAACAGTGAGGAAGGCTACAGTGAGGAAGGCTACAGTGAGGAAGACTACAGTGAGGAAGACAACAGTGATGAAGGCTACAGTGAGGAAGACTACAGTGAGGAAGACAACAGTGAGGAAGGCTACAGTGAGGAAGACAACAGAGAGGAAGACTACAGTGAGGAAGACTACAGTGAGGAAGACTACAATGAGGAAGACTACAGTGAGGAAGACAACAGTGAGGAAGGCTACAGTGAGGAAGACTACAGAGAGGAAGACTACAGTGAGGAAGACAACACTGAGGAAGACAACAGTGAGGAAGACAACACTGAGGAAGGCTACAGTGAGGAAGACAACAGTGAGGAAGGCTACAGTGAGGAAGACTACAGTGAGGAAGACAACAGTGAGGAAGACTACACTGAGGAAGACTACAGTGATGAAGACAACAGTGAGGAAGACAACACTGAGGAAGACTACAGTGAGGAAGGCTACAATGAGGAAGACAACAGTGAGGAAGACAACAGTGAGGAAGACTACAGTGATGAAGACTACAGTGAGGAAGGCTATGGTGAGAAGACTACAGTGAGGAAGACTACAGTGATGAAGACTACAGTGAGGAAGGCTACAGTGAGGAAGACTACAGTGAAGAACACAACAGTGAGGAAGACTACAGTGAGGAAGGCTACAGTGAGGAAAACTACAGTGAGGAAGACAACAGTGAGGAAGACTACAGTGATGAAGGCTACAGTGAGGAAAACTACAGTGAGGAAGGCTACAGTGAGGAAGACTACAGTGATGAAGGCTACAGTGAGAAAGACTACAATGAGGAAGACAACAGTCAGGAAGGCTACAGTAAGGAAGGCTACAGTGAGGAAGACTACAATGAGGAAGACAACAGTCAGGAAGACTACAGTGAGGAAGGCTACAGTGAGGAAGACTACAGTGAGGAAGACAACAGTGAGGAAGACTACAATGAGGAAGGCTACAGTGAGGAAGGCTACAGTGAGGGAGACTACAGTGAGGAAGACAACAGTGAGGAAGGCTACAGTGAGGAAGGCTACAGTGAGGAAGACTACAGTGAGGAAGGCTGCAGTGAGGAAGACAACAGTGAGGAAGGCTACAGTGAGGAAGGCTACAGTGAGGAAGACAACAGTGAGGAAGGCTACAGTGAGGAAGACTACAGTGAGGAAGACAACAGTGAGGAAGACTACAGTGAGTAAGACAACAGTGAGGAAGGCTACAGTGAGGAAGGCTACAGTGAGGAAGACAACAGTGAGGAAGGCTACAGTGAGGAAGACTACAGTGAGGAAGACAACAGTGAGGAAGACTACAGTGAGTAAGACAACAGTGAGGAAGGCTACAGTGAGGAAGGCTACAGTGAGGAAGACTACAGAGAGGAAGACAACACTGAGGAAGACAACACTGAGGAAGACAACAGTGAGGAAGACAACACTGAGGAAGGCTACAGTGAGGAAGACAACAGTGAGGAAGGCTACAGTAAGGAAGACTACAGTGAGGAAGACTACAGTGAGGAAGACTACACTGAGGAAGACTACAGTGATGAAGACAACAGTGAGGAAGACAACACTGAGGAAGACAACAGTGAGGAAGGCTACAATGAGGAAGACAACAGTGAGGAAGACAACAGTGAGGAAGACTACAGTGATGAAGACTACGGTGAGGAAGGCTATGGTGAGAAGACTACAGTGATGAAGACTACAGTGAGGAAGGCTACAGTGAGGAAGACTACAGTGAAGAACACAACAGTGAGGAAGACTACAGTGAGGAAAACTACAGTGAGGAAGACAACAGTGAGGAAGACTACAGTGATGAAGGCTACAGTGATGAAAACTACAGTGAGGAAGGCTACAGTGAGGAAGACTACAGTGATGAAGGCTACAGTGAGAAAGACTACAATGAGGAAGACAACAGTCAGGAAGGCTACAGTAAGGAAGGCTACAGTGAGGAAGACAACAGTCAGGAAGACTACAGTGAGGAAGGCTACAGTGAGGAAGACTACAGTGAGGAAGACAACAGTGAAGAAGACTACAGTGAGGAAGGCTACAGTGAGGAAGGCTACAGTAAGGAAGACTACAGTGAGGAAGACAACAGTGAGGAAGACTACAGTGAGGAAGGCTACAGTGAGGAAGGCTACAGTGAGGAAGACTACAGTGAGGAAGGCTGCAGTGAGGAAGACAACAGTGAGGAAGGCTACAGTGAGGAAGGCTACAGTGAGGAAGACAACAGTGAGGAAGGCTACAGTGAGGAAGGCTACAGTGAGGAAGACTACAGTGAGGAAGACTACAGTGAGGAAGACAACAGTCAGGAAGACTACAGTGAGTAAGACAACAGTGAGGAAGGCTACAGTGAGGAAGGCTACAGTGAGGAAGACAACAGTGAGGAAGGCTACAGTGAGGAAGACTACAGTGAGGAAGACAACAGTGAGGAAGACTACAGTGAGTAAGACAACAGTGAGGAAGGCTACAGTGAGGAAGGCTACAGTGAGGAAGACTACAGTGAGGAAGACAACAGTGAGGAAGACTACAGTGAGGAAGGCTACAGTGAGGAAGACTACAGTGAGGAAGACAACAGTGAGGAAGGCTACAGTGAGGAAGACTACAATGAGGAAGACAACAGTTCAGGAAGGCTACAGTGAGGAAGGCTACAGTGAGGAAGACTACAGTGAGGAAGACAACAGTGAGGAAGACAATACTGAGGAAGGCTACAGTGAGGAAGACAACAGTGAGGAAGGCTACAGTGAGGAAGGCTACAGTGAGGAAGACTACAGTGAGGAAGACAACAGTGAGGAAGGCTGCAGTGAGGAAGACAACAGTGAGGAAGGCTACAGTGAGGAAGACAACAGTGAGGAAGGCTACAGTGAGGAAGACTACAGTGAGGAAGACAACAGTGAGGAAGGGTACAGTGAGGAAGACTACAGTGAGGAAGACAACAGTGAGGAAGACTACAGTGAGTAAGACAACAGTGAGGAAGGCTACAGTGAGGAAGGCTACAGTGAGGAAGGCTACCTGCTTGAACTCGCGGCTGTAGCAGGGGTAGATGATGGGGTTCAGGCAGCTGTTGAAGTAACCCAACCAGAAGATGACCTTGAAGAGAGTCTCAGGAGGACGGAGGCTGCTGTCGAAGGAGCCTGAAAACACCAACAATAAATAAACAAACAAGGAATGAGCGTCGGGCTGATCGAGACCTCCTGACACCAGCACACCTGTGCAGGTGTCCCTCTTCATTCAACAGCGTAATTGTTTGAATTGAGACAAAGATTTCTTGTGTTCATGCTCAATTATCATCTTTCTCTCTCCCAAAACTCTGCTCTCACACTCTAAAAGTCTCTTCTTGCTCTCAAATACATTGTCTTCCTTCAAATCTCTGGTCCTCTTCTCAGGTTTAGCGTTGCAGGTTCAAATCTCCTGAGCTGCAGCTCGGTTTTGTTCCATCAGTCAGACACATTCTCTGGTTGCTGAATGAGCTGTCTGTCAAACATCTCCCAGCCAATAGAATACGAGATAAATGCTGACTGAGCAAATCGTCCCAACCTTCTTCAGGGTGCGCTTGTTTTACTTCACACAGTGCAGTCAGTAAATCGGTACATAACTGCGATCATCGGTAAACATGCATGGAAAACCCCACCTAGCAGCCTCTCGGAAGCATCATGTTTTTATGTTTGTCTTGTTTTTTCAATGACTTGCTAACTCACAGTAAAAGTTCTCATTAACTAACCTTTACAAACGTCCTGTATGCCAAGTATAAACCTAAAAAACATAAAATGAGTCATAAGCTGCGTTTGACAGTTTTTTGCAAAATAAAAGCGATATTTCTAAAATTTCGTCAAATTGCGATTTGCAGGCGTTTCCATTGAATGGTGTTTAGCACATTAGCAGTTTTCTCATAAAATCTTCACTTTGCTTCCAGTCTGAGGAGGAATGAGATTCGAATTCTTTGTAAAACTACGCTTTCGCTGTTGTTTGCTATCAAGGATGGCGTTTTTTTTTTTTGTAAAAAGATGTCCGTCTTCTCCTGTGTCTACTCATCTTTACTCGCCATCTTTACTTGAAATGAACTGGTCACATATACATTTATACCATCCAAAAAACCACCTCATCAAAGAGTAAAAACTTTTTAGTGATATTTGAGAGGTTTTTTTTAAAAATGTCGGTGTTTCCGTTACCGTTTTTTTATGCGATACAGTATTTACAAAATTTCCATCCACAGGATCTGCTTCCACGTCACATCTTGGAGAAATGAACCAAATCCAAGACATAGTCATCCATCTAGATCTAGATCGTTATTACCTACATTTTGTGTGTTCTAACAAAACGAGGCAGTTTATTTCTACAGCACATTTCATGTCCAGGACAACTGAAAAATGCTTCACATAAAACATTAACAGCATCACAGGTGGAGCTAAGAAAGCATTCAGAAGCAGGAAACCTCTGGCAACAAAGAGCAAGAATCACAATAAAACCATAAACTACATTAAAATGATTAAAAGCAGACCAGTTAAAGTCAGCAGCAGATATCCTGCAGAGACGCTGAGAACTCGACTCGACTCGACTCAACGTTATTTATACGACCACAGCTGGAACAAAGTGCTGCACATAAACGGACAAGCAACACAAAAACTGCAGAAATCAACAGGGAAATAAATAATATAATAAAATATTATAAATAATTTTTCATTGTTTTTAAAACAGTTTAAAAACAACAAGAAAGTTTAAAAGAATAAACAGATTAAAAACAAATAAAACCAATAAATTAAACAAACCACAGAAAACAGGAACCGTCTCATGGTGGGCTGAAAGCTAAAGAATAAAAATGGGTTTTAAGATGAGTTTTAAAACTGGACAATGAGGAGGCTGTCTAATGTGGAGAGGAACCGGCAACCTAAAAAGCTGGGTCCCCTCTGAGCTTTGGACCTCGGACCGTCCAGGAGCAGCAGGTCAGCTGACCTGAGGCACCGAGCAGGAGCGTAGGAGTGGAGCAGGTCAGAGAGGAAGGAGGGGCCAGACCATTTACAGGTTTAAAAAAATCCTAAAATGAACTCTGTCGTGTCCTGGCAGCCGATGGAGGGAGGCCAGGACGGGGTTATGTGCTCCGTCTTACGCAGTCCAGCTGGAGACGTGCAAGGGAGGACTGGCTAACCCCTGTGGAGACAGCTGAGCTCGCTCATCCTGTTCCTTCTGTCAGTTAACCTTAGCTTGAATATTGCTGCTACCGTGTGGCCAGGAGTTGTTATAGCTTAACAAACAAATAAACTAATAAGCTGTAGTCTCCTTATCTAAATCAACTAATAAACAGATAACTAAAGATTCCCAGACATACAACAACTCCAAAATAAAGAGCATCCAATTTAAAATCACTGTCCATCTTAAAACCCAAGTTTGAGACTGTTGGCTTTAAAAAAAAAAACCTGCCAAAGGACAAAAATCAGTGGAGCAGGGTTCACAAAAGCCACTGAGACCAAACACCATCACTTCACTTTTTTTCTTATTAAGATATAAAAAGTTTAGGGCCAACCAGGCTTTGATATTTTGCAGGGAGAAAGCATTTTTTTCCTTTTAAGTGGCACATATATCTCAGCGTAAAAGTGATAAGAGATGCCATGCCTTCTCAGGACTGATCCCAGGGGCAGTAAATACAAAGAGAAAAGCAGGGGCCCTAAAATCGACCCCTGGGGAATCCCATAAGGAAGTGGAGCAGAGCTGGATTCAAAATTTCCAAAGAACAGAAATGTTTAACCTGGATTTAAGGGTCTACGTTTGGTGGAAGTTTCACCTCCACTGCAGAAGAACAAATGCTGCTGCTCCATGTTTAGTCTGGACCCTGGCCTGGACTCAGGTCCTGACTTTGGTCTGGACCCTGGTCTGGACTCTGGTCTGGACTAGCTGATCAGAATCTCTGGATCTAAGAGCTCTGCTAGGTTTAGGTTCTCTGAACATATCACAGATGGCTCTGGACCTAAACCGTTCTAGGATGTAAACCATCAGAAGGGTTTAAAATCTGACTGACTAAAAACCAGTATAAACTAGAAACTAGTGTAAAGATGTTAAAACTGGTGTGATGTGTTCAGATGTCTTAGTCCTGGTTAAAACTCCAGTAGCAGCATCTGGATGAGCTGCAGATGTTTATTGGTCTTACTGGGAAGTCCTGTTAAAGACCATTACAGTAATCCAGTCTACTGGAGATGGATCATGGAAGAGTTTCTCCTGGTCTTACTGGTAGACTAAACTTTTAATTCTGTTGATGTTTCTGAGCTGGTAAAAACCTTCTTAGTGAAGCTTTGATGTGGCTGCTGAAAGTCAGATCTGAGTCTATCAACACTCCAAGGTTACAAACTTGGTTGGTGATTTTAAGAGCCCGAGTCTCCAGGTGTTTACCAATGCTGACCCTCTTCTCTTTGCTACCAAACAGAATAATCTCAGTTTTGTCTTCATTTAATAGTAGAAAATTCTCCTTCATCCAGGTGTTTATTTGCTCCAGACACTGACACATTAAGTCTATTGGACTGCAGTCGTCTGGTGACAGAGACACATAAAGTTGTGTATCATCAGCATAACTTTGATAACTAATGCTATAGTTCTGTAATATTTGACCCAAAGGGAGCAGATACAAGTTGAACAGAAGAGGTCCAAGGACTGACCCCTGGGGGACTCCACAAGTCATGGCCACTCGCTCAGATTCATAGCTGCCGATCGTAACAAAATAACTCCGGCCTTCTTAATAGGACCTGAACCAGTTAAGAACCGCTCCAGAAAGTCCAACCCAGTTTTCCAGCCTGTGTAACAGGATTCTGTGATCTAATGTAGAACTGATACTTGACCAGAACCAGGACTGATACTCGACTAGGACCAGGACTGATACTAGACCAGAACCAGTCCGTTACCACCGTGACCAGAGCTGGTTCAGGGCTGTGATGAGGTTGGAAACCGGACTGAAATTTATCCAGATTTCCACTTTCATTTAAAAAGTCATGAAGCTGGTGAACTTTCTCAGTAATCTGGATGTAAAAGGGGTCTATAGGTGTTCATTATAGAGGCGTCTAGGGGAGGGGTTTAATGGCAGCCGATGCCAGCAAGCTGAAGATCAGTTTCTGCTGAGGTAAAAACTGGTTTAAAAGTGGGATGGGATCATGTCCAGAATGCATGTTGCTGGTTTCAGATGCCAAACTATTTCCTGGAGGATTTTTAAATCCACCACATTTAACTTGACATAACATCAGAATTATTTCCAGGTTTTAGACACAGACTAGTTTTCTTGTATGACTGTGTGGAATTAATATTTTGTCTAATGGTTTTAATGTTTTGGCTAAAATAGTTGGCTTTATTTCTCAGTGGAGAGGAGCTCTGGGCTGAAATGGAAGTTTTCCATCGTAGCAATCACAGAGAATTGCTGGCGTTCTTGTGGATCATTCCAGATAAATGAAGCTCTCTGGCCTTCACAGCTCAGTGTTATAGCTACGCAGGCTCTGTTTCTACAGCTCAGAGTCAGTCTGAAGTTCATTTTTTGCCACTTCCGCTCAGTTTTCCTGCTTTCTCTCTTTAGGCTGGTGACCACAGTGGTGTTTCTCCATGCTGGTTTATCTTTGCTCAAGGTGCTCCTGGTTCTTATCGGTGCAACCATTCAAGATGATGCAGGAGTCCCTCAGCTGACTCTGCTCTGGTTGTTAACACAGCTCTGCCTTCCACACACTGAGCTCTTCTTTTCATTCATGTTCCTCTTCCTAATCGAGGAGCAGCTGGTTGGACGTTCTGAGTGATCAGGAAATCACACTAAATGCAGAAATGCTCAGACAAGGCCGAGTCAGCGACCGCAGCAGACGAAACATCACCACCTTCAGAGAGAACCAGGTCCAGAATGTGGCCTGGAATGTGGGTCGGTTCTTTTCCATGTTGCCATGGAAACGTCCAGTATAGAAGAAACTTCCTTCACATTCCCATTTGTCATGTTATCCATGTGGATGTTCAGATGAAATGGTTAAAATCAGTGGAGGTAACCGACAATAATCCAGAAAATTCATCAGTAAAATTTAGTGTCCTGGACGTCTGGAGACGATTAAAACAGGATTTTAGAACCAGCCTTAAAATAAAACTAAGATATTCGAAAGAAATAAAACCAGCAAATGAAATCTCTTTAAACTGGAATGAATCTGTAAATAAGGCAGCTTCTCCTTCCCTTTTCCTCCGATTCTACATTTATTCCTAAACCTAAAATGTTTCATTAAGAACTGTAGCACTTGTGTCTTCTGTTAACCATGTTTCTGTCAGAAAAAGAAAATCTAAACTGTGAGAAATGATGAAGTCATTAACTAACAGTGATTGTTGGACAGAGATCTAACATTTAGTACAGCAGCTTTATGAAGTTTACTCTGGTCTCTGTTGTATTCTGAGTTATACAAGGTACAGTTAACAGATTAGATCGATTCACCCCACAAACTGATCGTGTTTGATTCCTTATTTTACTAACACAGGAATCCTACTGGGTCCAGGCTTGATCTCAGAACAGCTGTCAGTAGTAGCAGAACTACAGCAAGGACCCTGAACGCATCATGGCATGTTATCTTTGTTGTGAATTCTGCTGCTCTGGGAACCTCCTGCACCTCCTCCTGTGCCCTGCTCGGTCAGGACAGATGATCTAAGAGGAGGATGAGGAGGGGGAGGAGGGGGAGCCCTGTGGTTCTTGGTAAATGGTGGTCGCTGGGGTTCAGACCTGGATAGAGACATCCTTTGAAGACCTTGGGTGATGTGGAGAAGATTGTGTGGTGAAGGGGGAGAGCTGGGAGTTGATCGCCTCTCTGCTGTGTCCTTCGCTCTTATCTGTACATCATGTTTGGGTTTGCCGTCCCAACAGCATGACGCAAGTGTGCACCAAGTAATCTGCATCCAGTTAGATTTGGATGCACACCATCAGGTCTGAATCGCTCCTTACAGTTCCAAAAGATATTGAAGTTATCAATGAACTTTATCCCATGGGTGATACATGCGTTTGATAACCATGTGTTCAGGCCAAGAAGTCTACTGAAAAGTTCAATTCCTTTACCCGCTGTAGGAATGGGTCCAGAAATGTAAACATGGTGCTCCAAACTGACACAGTCTCTCCAACAGCAGAGAAAAGTCTTTCTTCAGGATCTCAGAGCCAGTTTTCCTCCTCAGAATATCCAAAGACCCTGTGTGGACAATAATCTTCATACCATCTGGATGTGAAGAGAGAACGGTCTAAAGATCTCTGTCAGTTCCCCGACTGATGGATTAGAAAATGTTAGATTTTCTGTCTTTTCCATTCTCACATGCTGTTATAGAGTCTCCAACCAGAACCAGTCCGATAGCTACTCTAGTCCTCCTAATTGTGGAATTCTGGCCTCTTCTCCTGGTCTGGTTAGCCCTGGGCTGAGTTTTAGGGCTATTTCTTGAGTTTTTATAGATCCTTGCATTACATTCATCATCCTTCATTTTAATATGACTCAACACATCCTATTTATTATGCAGTGAGACTTCAGGTGGTGGAGCTTTAAATTTCCTGCTGGATTTATCTCTGAGAACATCAGACCAGGTTCTGGCTGGGGTTGATGACTTTGGTCTGACACCAACACTGTTCCAGTAGGAGAGACCAGTCTGATGGTCCAGTTTGGGATTTTCCCAGCTATTCCAGTGTCATTTGAACACATCCAAGGAAGTGTATCAGCCAGGTCTGTAGCGAGAGGCTCCACATCCGACATGGCCTCGTGCATGAAGACTTGACTTAGTCCATCTAACAACTCAGTAGCTTGTACAGAAGAGTCAATAGAATCAATAAATTCCTCGTTCACATGAATGCGTTTCAGTCCCTGTTCTTGCATTTCTTGCCGGTAAAGATAGGAAAGAAGTAGAAAATGAAGCAGAAGGAAGAACAAAGCAGGAAGCAAGTTATCTTAGTTGAAGCAGTAGCACAGATTTGCCAAAGGTCCAATGTTTTAAATTAGGGCTGTCAAATTAAAATTTTAATCAGATTGATCACAGCATCCAGTTTAAGCTGTGATCAGCCTGATACAGAAAGAGCCGATGCTCACATGGGCTTTTCTTTGATTTTTTTTTTTTTTTTATACATTGGTCCAGACCTGGGCATATCACGGTCCGCATGCCACATCCAGCCCTTAGCGCATCCCTGTCCGGCCCGCGTGGGGCCAATCATAAATTACAACATGGATAGATTATAAAAATATCTTTGTTATATGTGCAATACAACTGTGCTGCTTTTATCTTGAAAAGCATTACGTTACTTCAGTATTGGCGTATGCGTGTGATGCGAGCTTTGAGTGATGTGAACTAGAACAAGTGATGCTAGCCAGGTTACCCTCAAGATATCAGCTCACGGTAAGAAAAGAAAAGTTGATAACGAATGTCGCGTTTTTAACAAGACGTGGACCGACAAGTACTTCTTCACAGAAATTAAAGGTAAAGCTGTGTGCTTGATTTGTGGTCCACAGGTTGCTGTGTTAAAAGATTACAATCTGAATCACCACTACACGACCAAACATGAGGAGAAATACAAAAATCTGTCTGAAAAAGAGCGCAAGGGTGTCTGATGCATTGCTAGCTAAACTGCAAACCCAACAAGGACTTTTTACCAAACTTCACACCACCAGAGCTGCAGCTGTTAGGACAAGTTATGTTATGAGAGAAGGAACGCGTTTGAGAACGTCTCGCTCTCCGATGCACTGTGACGAGGCGGGTTGAGGACATCGCTGGGGCGTGGTCTCCTGAAGTCCACAACCATCTCCTTTGTCTTCTCCACGTTCAGAGAGATTGTTGTGTTCACACCACAAGTCCAGGCAGTCCTCACTCCTGTAGTCTGGCTCATCCTCGTTGCTGATGAGACCCACTACAGCCTGTCATCTGCAAGCTTGGGGCTTGAGGTTGGGGCTGTGTGATGGTGTGCAATCATGAGTCAGCAGAGTGAAGAGGAGGGGGCTCAGCACACATCCTTGAGGAACCCGTGTTCAGTGTGGTGATGCTGGATGTGTTCCTGCCGACCCGAACTGCCTGTGGTCTCCCAGTCAGGAAGTCCAGCAGCCAGTGTCACAGTGAGGTGTTAATTCCCAGCTGGTCAAGTTTCAGAATGAGCTGTTGGGGGACGATTGTGTTGAATGCTGAACTGAAGTCTATGAACAGGATTCTGACGTTGGAGTCTTTGTGTCCAGATGTGTGAGGGCTGTGTGGAGGCCAGTGGAGACGGCATCGTCGGTCAAGCGGTTGGAGCGATATGCAAACTGGAAGAGGTCCAGGGAGGGTGGGATGACAAACTTCATGTGCTGCAACACCAGCCATCCGAAGCACTTCATGAAAACGGGAGCGAGGGCTACCAGACGATAGTCGTGGAAACAGGAGGACGACTTCTTCGGGACAGGGATGATGGTGGTGGTTTTGAGGCATGTGGGGACGACAGCCTGGCTCAGCGAGATGTTGAAGATGTCCGTGAAGACATCTGTGAGCTCCCCGGTCCCTCAGCACACGACCAGGTATCTTATCAGCACCAGAAGCTTTGCGAGCATCGATCCTGCTGAGTGTCCTCCTCACACCGTCCGGGGACAGCGTCAACACCTGTTCGCCAAGAGGGGGCGGAGACTTCTGTGCAGGTGTGATGTTGTGTGCCTTAAAATGAGCGAAGAAGTCATTTAGCTACTATAGCAGAGAGGTGAAGCTGTCACAGGTATGCAGGGGGGCTTGTAGTCCGTGATGGTCTGCAGCCCTCCCCACAGGCTCTGTGTCTCTGCTGTGATGAGCTATCCTCCTGGAGTCCTGCTTCTTTGCCTCTCTGATGATGTGTGACAGGTTGGCCTCGCTGTCCTCAGGCCCTCCTCATCTCCTGCTCTGAAGGCAGTGTTCCCAGCCTTTAGCAGCCTCCCACATCAGCCATGGCTTCTGATTGGCTTGAACAGTGATGGTTGTGAGTACTGTTACATCATCAGTGGTCATTGCACTTGGTGATGTGTGCAGTGACAACATCTGTGTACTCCTGGAGGTCTGTGTTGTTATTGTAAGTTGCGCCCTGTTTAAACACACTCCAGTCTGTGGTGTTAAACCAGTCCTTAAGTATCTCCAGGGGCCCTTCCGACCACAGACGTCCCTCTTTGAGAACTGGTTCAGTGACTTTAACCAGTGGTCTGTATGCTGGCATTAGCATGACTGATGTGGTCACTCATAAGGGCCTCGAAAGCTCCTCTCTGGGTGGCGTAAACCTGGTCCTTTGTGTTGTTTCTATGTGTTGGAAAGTCTATGTCAGCGATCTGGATCCAGACCACGAGGCACATCAGTCCGGACCCAGCTCAACTTATGTTTAGATTTACAAACACTATTATTTTAAGTCTCTTTCTAAATTACTTCCACAAATAAATAAATAGTTCAAATCGTGAAATAAAGTGCCCCAGGTTATTATTCATGGCGATCACCATTGCATAGTGGCTAAGACTGGGGCTAAGAGGTTACAGTGGACTAAACATGCATTTTATGACCAAGGAAAAAGGAGGGAAGTTACTGGCTTGGAGGATAAACAAGATGCAAGCTGAAAGAACAATTACCAGTATAAAGTCAAGCCAGGAAACACGACAACTGATGCTTCAGAAATAAATGAAAATTTTACAGTTTTATGAATTGTAATTGAAGTGTCTGATCCTTTGACTAGCTGGTTGCAGCTGTAGCAGGCCACCATTTGTTTCGAGTCACTGAACTCTAGACTCCATGTATGGACAGGATTATGGGTTCTTAGTAGGGGTGGTGTTTCAGATTTGTTTAAGATGTCACTTTTTGTAATATACTCTTCTTTGAATTCAACAAGCAGGGGTCCGGAGCTCTTTTTACCTCCAACTATTTTTGTCAAATCACCTGCTTCAAGTAATTCACATTAAAATGGTATCATGAACCAGAAAGGTCACCACAAGATGACGTCACAAGTTCTTCTCCATCAGTGAAACATTTCCAACAACACAACAGCATCATGAACCACGACAGATCCAGAGTTTATTCCTCTTCAGCCTTTGTGCGGTGCAGGAGGCGAGTATACCTCTGAGGTGGTTGATCCGTGGGGGTTGTGGAGCTGCTTGGACATGGCTGAAAGAATTCTGTGTGGAGATTTGAAGCAGTGCTGTAGGATAGTAGAGATGTTTGGCTCTGTTTAAATTAAGGTTTTTATGTTGCAAGCAATAGATAAACCAAGGGAGAGAGAATGAATAGTTTGAGAAGATTTGAGACAGAAATTTTAGAGAATGTAGAGAAATATAAGTTAGGTAAAAGAAGAAAGTTTAATTAGTAACAGAAAGGTGAACGTGAAAAGTCAACCATGCAGATTTGACTGAGGACAGGGCCCATATACTCTTAAATTGTGAGACACGAGTTATTGGTTACTATGTGAAAATTAACTTTTAATGTAGAGAATTAGAGGAGAAAACATTTGAGGATGACCAGGGGACCCACAGTGATTGGCATTTCTAAATGGTAGGACACAGAATTAGATAAGAGAATAAATCAAGAATGATAAACAGGAATAGAGAAAGAAAGAACAAGCAGCAGACTGGACGGAGAAGACCCTGATCTGGAGGTCAGTGTGCTCTGATGCAGCAGCTAAGTGGATAGTTTATAAGGAGCATAAATTTAGAGAAAGAGAAAAAGCGGCATTGGCATGCTATACAAACTGGATAAGTGTTGGACTTTGTATAAACTGTGTGGTGAGATGATCATCTGTGTGTGTTTGTGAGGAGTTGAGTGAAATCAGATGTGTGAGTTAGAGGTGTCTCCTTATCCATCTAACTACAGTCTAGGTTAGGGTCACCCATGGCAAACAGGTCTCTAGGGAAGGGGCCAGACAAAGTGCAGCTCAATAGACTTCTACGATGACTAAAAATAACGCCAGGTTTCCCTTGTCCAAATGTGGGTCTCTAAGGCCCCCCTCTGGAGCCAGGCCTGTAGGTGGGGCACAGAGGCGAGCGCCTGTTGGCCAGGCCTTTGCCCATGGGGCCCGGTCGGGCTCAGCTCTAAAGGGTGACATGGACCCTGCTCCCGTAGGCTTACCACCTGCAGGAGGGGCCATAGGGGTCGGGTGCATTGTGAGCTGGGAAGCGGCCGAAGGCGGGGACCCTGGTGGTCTGATCCTCGGCTGCAAAAGCTAGCTCTAGGGACGTGGAATATCACCTCTCTGGCAGGGCAGAAGCCTGAGCTGGTGCGCGAAGCTGAGCGGTTCCGGCTAGATATAGTTGGACTCACCTCAATGCACGGCTTGGGCTCTGGAACCACTGTCCTTGAGGGGGGCTGGACCCTCTTCCATTCTAGATACGTCGAGGTTTACCCCGGTGGATGAGAGAGTAGCGTCCCTCTGTTTTGAGGTGGGGGACGGGTCCTGACTGTTGTTTGTGCTGATGCACCAAATAGCAGTTCAGAGTACCCACCTTTTTTGGAGTCTATGGAGGGGGTGTTGGACAGTACTCCTTCCAGGGACTCCTTCGTTCTGCTGGGGGACTTCAATGCTCACGTGGGCAATGACAGCGAGACCTGGAGGGGCGTGATTGGGAGGAACGGCCCCCCTGACCTAAATCCAAGTGGTGTTTTGTTGTTGGACTTCTGTGCTCGTCATGGACTGTCCATAACGAACACCTTGTTCACGTGTGCACTTGGCACCAGGACACTCGAGGCCGCAGTTCGATGATCGACTCATGAATGAATGGATGGATGGATGATTTTTCTAGTTTATTGTGATAAGTGAGAGCTATAGGAGGAGACGAGAGTGAATGGAGGTGAAGCAGCCATCCATCATGGTGCTGAGCCAGATCCAGTCTGATCAACGCTGGTCAGATTTTACCCACTAAGTCCTGTAGCCTGCTTTTACACATTAATGTACATTTAGTCGACTATAACTAGAGCAGCTTATGTACATCTAGTGTCTTCACGCAGACATGTGCTTATACAGCTGGAGAGAAGCTGGGAAGAGAGTGATGGAGATGATACAGCATTATTTAGTTTAGTCCAGAAGAACGATCTCAGACTTTGGGAAGATTTCTGTGGAAGGACGGATGCTGGCTGGAGGTTGAGAAGCTGAGGCCAGTAGAAGGAACATTTAATCCAGAGGTGCTGGTGGCCACCGACAAAGCAGAGAAGGAAGCAGAGATAAAGAGGAACATCACGACAAGCAGCGTATGTTGCTTTCAGCTGTTCAACCAGGAGGGACCAGTAGAGGCAACTGTACATATACATCTGATATATCCATACACACATGTGGAAGCTAAAGGAGGACTGAAGATGAAAAAGATGGAGAGATCGATCAGAGCGACCTAGACGAGGCCATAGAAGGAGATGAACACTCATCAGATGAATGCTGGTCAGAGCGGGAAGGAAAGAAAATAAGACTCTGAGGAAAGAGGAGCTAGGAGATGAGAGCTCTGACAGGGACAGTGAGGGAGAGTGAAAGTTCCTCCATCTGAGACCTTTCCAACAACATCCAGCAGTGGTACAACGAAGACGCCTGAGCAGCTTTGAGAGAAAAGAGCTTGAAGAGCCTAGATCCATGTTTTTCATCCTGGGAAGAGCCGATCAGCCAAGAGTCGATGTGCAGTAGAAGACTGGTTCAAGGAGCTGCAGATACAGAAGACAGAGCTACGAGGATGATCGAGATGATCTATCCTTTACGATGGGTGCATCTGTAGCTCTTGTCCGCAGAGTAGAGTGCTCCGAGAGAGATGTTTTCCAACTGACGTTAACCCTGACACTATTCTGATGGAGCCACTAACAGAAGAAAATTTGAGGTCCTGTGTGTCAGGAGCCCATCAAGTGTGGAGAGACGTTACCGGAAATGATGCTGATCTGAACATGGAGGATCTACCCTGTGTCTGATAGAGGATAGAGGAGCATACTGGCAGAAGGGTCTGGACCTGCAAGCAGGACCAGGTGAGAGTTTCTACAGACCACACAGCACATCAAGTGGATCTGTTTCCGATGAGAGATTCTTTATATGATACAACTAAAGGAGAACAAGTACAAGAGGAGACAACGGTCCCCTCCAGACTTATGGAGAGTGAAGTCTGGATAAACACGAGGGAAAAAAACACTAAATCAAAATCAGGACATAGACATGGAAATGAGTTGGATTCATGGGAACGAGTCGGATTCATGGAAATGAGTCAGATAAATTCAAACAAGTAGGATTCATGGAAATCCTACTTGTTGAGCGTGAGTTGGATTTTTTTTGGCAACAGCCAAATGACTGCGTCTCTCTGAATGAAGCTAACCCATCTGGGTTTGTTTACAACTGCAAACCACGTGACTCTGGACGGGGAGGAGGTCTCGCACTGTTCTCCCGAGAAGTAGAGAATCTCGCCGGTCTCTGTCCCGGCCTCCTTCTCGTTTGAGTCTATGGTCTCAGTGCTGCCTGGCCTTGTTCCCACAATTGTGGCAGCAGTTCACCGTCCACCTAAGCCTCATAAGAAGTTCATAAATGAATTTTCTGTGTTTCTGGCTGAGCTCTCTTTACTATTACCCAATATAATAATTCTCTGGATAATGTAAATAATACTCTCACCAGGGATTTTACATTTTGTCTTAACAGCTTTGGCTTCAAAAAGTTTATTACCGTTCCAACTCATTCAAAAGGACACAATCTTGATTTAATTTGTTGTTCAGGTCTAATTCCCACAGGTTGCAAAGTTGATGTAGCTCCCTTTTCTGATCACATGTTAATTTCTTTTGATTTTAATCTGGTTCTCTCAGAAAACAAGCCCTCTCGTGATATATCTTTCCGTAATATTAAGGACATTAACCTGGACAATCTCTCTACCGGTATTAACTCTCTACCCCATCCTGACAGTCTCTTCAGCCCTGACGAACTTGTTCCATATTACAACAATAATCTCCAGAATCTCCTAGCCCCCCTGAAACCAGATCTGTTACCTTCACTCGCTCTTCACCCTGGGTTACCCCCGCCCTCAGACAACTCAAAGCCAAAGGAAGCCAGCTGGAACGCCTCTTCAGGAAATCTGGTTTAACTGTTCATCAACAAATGTATCACAACCATATGACCCACTACAAGGACTGCTGCAAACACACCAAATCCACCTACTATGCAAGTTTAATCAGTTCCAATGAAGGCAACACCAAGGCCTTATTCTCTGTGCTGAAAACTATCACCCAACCACCCGACTCCCTTCCTCCACACATAGCCTCCTCTGCATTCTGTAACAGCTTCATTTCATTCTTCACCTCCAAAATCCAGAATATTCATCAACAGCTCGTTCCAAAGATCTCCTACAATCCACCACCAATATTTCCCCCTCTGCCTCCTTCCCTCTCCCTTTCTGCTTTTACTCTTCCCCCCGTCTCTGCCATTTCCGAATTAATAAGAAAATCCAAATCATCCACATGTCGATTAGACCCCCTCCCAACCATCCTTGTCAAAGCATCTGCGTCCTCACTGGCACCTCTAATTACCCACATCATTCACTCCTCCCTCACCACTGGACTGGTTCCCTCACTGTTAAAAACTGCTGCCATCACACTTAAGAAACCTGGTTTGGATCCCAACAATCTCAACAACCTCCTTCCCATTTCCAATCTCCCATTTATTTAAAAAATCCTGGAAAAAGCAGTTGCCTCTCAGCTCCAAGCCCATTTATTCCACAACCAATCTGTATGAGCATTTTCAATCCGGGTTCCGACGACTCCACAGCACCAAATCCGCATTACTTAAAATCACGAATGACCTCCTCCTGGCAGCTGATTCTGGTCTCTTATCTATTCTCATCCTCCTTGATCTGAGTGTGGCCTTTTCACCATTTCCCACTCCATCCTTCTGGCTAGACTCTCCTCCATCGACATCACCCACACCCCCCATCAGCTGGTTCAAATCCTACCTCTCTGGCCGCACTCAGTTCATCCAGTTAAAAACACTTACTTCCCAGTCAGTCCCAGTCACCACTGGTGTGCCCCAGGGCTCTGTCCTTGGGCCCCTGCTGTTCATCATCTACCTCCTCCCCCTCGGTTATATTTTTAGAAAACACCACATACATTTTCATTGCAGATGACACCCAGCTCTACCTCTCCACCAAGCCGAACTCCACCCTCCCACCATCTTCCCTCACAGATTGTCTTCAAGAGATTAAGTCCTGGTTCACCTCAAACCTTCTTTAACAGCAGTAAAACAGAAATGTTATTAATAGGCACCAAATCCACCCTCTCCAAATCTGACAGTTTCTGCATTGCCATCGATGATTCTTCCATTTCCCCCTCCCCTCAGGTAAAGTGTCTGGGTGTCATCCTCGACAGCACTCTGTCTTTTACATCACATATCAATAACATAACCCGGTCAGCATATTTTCACCTTCACAATATCAACCACCTTAGTCAAATTCAGGGAAACAAGTCAAATTCGGGGGAACGAGTCAAATTCATGGAAACAAGTCGGATTTTCGGAAATGAGTCGAATTCATGTAAACGAGTAGAATTTATGGGAACAAGTCGCATTCGTGGAAAGTAGTCGGATTCATAGAAACAAGTCAGATTTGTGGAAATGAGTCAGATTTTGTGGAAAAAAGTCTGATTCGTGGAATTGAGTCAGAGTCGTGGAACCAGGTTAGATTCATGTTGCTGTTGCTTCAGATTACAGTTTTTCTGTTATTTCTAAATAAATGTTAAACTCTAAACATGTTTTCACGTGTTTGATGAACATATCTGAGGTCCGTTATTAATCTGGGCCGTGACTATAAAAATCTGCTTCCAAACATCTGACATCAGTTGTTCTATAAACATAAAATGTATCATAAAGGTTCTGTTTCTTCTTCTGTAAATATTTTGGTTTTTTTTTTGGGTGTTATGAATTTGTTCAAGTGAAGCAGAAGTTGCTTCCTGCTGGAAAAATTTGCATCAGGTCTGAAGATGAGAAGTCCACCTGGCTGGATCTTCTGGTCCACTCTGAAAATCTGTGTTTCAACGTCTTTTCTGCTTTTATTGTTTTGTGATTTACTTTTCTTTTATTTGCTGCTAAACTTGTGAAGATACTATGGTTCTCAATCTGAGGTGGAACTGTGAATGTGAGATGGGATACCAGGACGTACCGATGGGCAGAACCAGGAAGAAGGGCAGCCAGCAGAGGATGAACATGCCCACCACCACACCCAGTGTCTTGGCGGCTTTCTTCTCGCGAGAGAACTTGAGCAGTTTGACGCTGAGTGCACTACGTCCGGCCGAGGCCCCGCCCCCTCCAGACTTGGAAGATGGACAGATGTCCTGGACCTGCTGGTTCCTGCAGTGGATCCTCAGAGTGAGCTCATTGGAGTCTTCGGTGCGGTCCTTCATCATGCCGGCCTCCAGGTTTTTGGTGGTCCGTTTGGCCACCACGTAGACTCGGCAGTACATGGCCAGGATGACGCCAAGAGGGATGTAGAAGGACCCGAGGGAGGAGAAGAGAGCATAGAAAGGTTCCTCGGTGATGACACACACCGTGTCGTCCTGCAGGAACACAGAAAACCATCAAATCCAGTCTGATTTAAACATGGATCACAACACATTTTACCATCATCTGACATACTGACTCTTTTCAGCAAGGTCTGGAAAAATCAGATCAGAAAGTTACATTCACCAGTCTGTACCAGCAAGGGCTTTTTTTCCCAGTATAAACCAGTGTGTAGCAGCTTTTATTCCCAGTATAAACCAGTCTGTAACAGCTTTTAATCCCAGTATAAACCAGTGTGTAGCAGCTTTTAATCCCAGTATAAACCAGTCTGTAACAGCTTTTAATCCCAGTATAAACCAGTCTGTAGCAGCTTTTAATCCCAATATAAACCAGTCTGTAGCAGCTTTTAATCCCAGTATAAACCAGTCTGTATCAGCTTTTAATCCCTGTATAAACCAGTCTGTAGCAGCTTTTAATCCCAGTATAAGCCAGTCTGTAACAGCTTTTAATCCCAGTATAAACCAGTGTGTAGCAGCTTTTAATCCCAGTATAAACCAGTGTGTAGCAGCTTTTAATCCCAGTATAAACCAGTGTGTAGCAGCTTTTAATCCCAGTATAAACCAGTCTGTAGCAGCTTTTATTCCCAGTATAAACGTAGCAGCTTTTAATCCCAGTATAAGCCAGTGTGTAGCAGCTTTTAATCCCAGTATAAACCAGTGTGTAGCAGCTTTTAATCCCAGTATAAACCAGTGTGTACCAGCTTTTAATCCCAGTATAAACCAGTGTGTAGCAGCTTTTAATCCCAGTATAAACCAGTGTGTAGCAGCTTTTAATCCCAGTATAAACCAGTCTGTAGCAGCTTTTAATCCCAATATAAACCAGTCTGTAGCAGCTTTTAATCCCAGTATAAACCAGTGTGTAGCAGCTTTTAATCCCAGTATAAACCAGTCTGTAGCAGCTTTTATTCCCAGTATAAACGTAGCAGCTTTTAATCCCAGTATAAACCAGTGTGTAGCAGCTTTTAATCCCAGTATAAACCAGTCTGTAGCAGCTTTTAATCCCAGTATAAACCAGTGTGTACCAGCTTTTAATCCCAGTATAAACCAGTGTGTAGCAGCTTTTAATCCCAGTATAAACCAGTGTGTAACAGCTTTTAATCCCAGTATAAACCAGTGTGTAGCAGCTTTTAATCCCAGTATAAACCAGTCTGTAGCAGCTTTTAATCCCAGTATAAACCAGTGTGTACCAGCTTTTAATGCCAGTATAAACCAGTGTGTAGCAGTTTTTAATCCCAGTATAAACCAGTCTGTAGCAGCTTTTATTCCCAGTATAAACCAGTCTGTAGCAGCTTTTAATCCCAGTATAAACCAGTGTGTAGCAGTTTTTAATCCCAGTATAAACCAGTGTGTAGCAGCTTTTAATCCCAGTATAAACCAGTGTGTAGCAGCTTTTAATCCCAGTATAAACCAGTGTGTAGCAGCTTTTAATCCCAGTATAAACCAGTGTGTAGCAGTTTTTAATCCCAGTATAAACCAGTGTGTAGCAGCTTTTAATTCCAGTATAAACCAGTCTGTAGCAGCTTTTAATCCCAGTATAAACCAGTCTGTAGCAGCTTTTAATCCCAGTATAAACCAGTGTGTAGCAGCTTTTAATCCCGGTATAAACCAGTGTGTAGCAGCTTTTTATCCCGGTATAAACCAGTGTGTAGCAGCTTTTAATCCCAGTATAAACCAGTCTGTAGCAGCTTTTAATCCCAGTATAAACCAGTCTGTAGCAGCTTTTATTCCCAGTATAAACCAGTCTGTAACAGCTTTTAATCCCAGTATAAACCAGTCTGTAGCAGCTTTTAATCCCAGTATAAACCAGTCTGTAGCAGCTTTTAATCCCAGTATAAACCAATGTGTACCAGCTTTTAATCCCAGTATAAGCCAGTGTGTAGCAGCTTTTAATCCCAGTATAAACCAGTGTGTACCAGCTTTTAATCCCAGTATAAACCAGTGTGTAGCAGCTTTTAATCCCAGTATAAACCAGTGTGTAGCAGCTTTTAATCCCAGTATAAACCAGTGTGTAGCAGCTTTTAATCCCAGTATAAACCAGTGTGTAGCAGCTTTTAATCCCAGTATAAACCAGTGTGTAGCAGCTTTTAATCCCAGTATAAACCAGTGTGTACCAGCTTTTAATCCCAGTATAAACCAGTGTGTAGCAGCTTTTAATCCCAGTATAAACCAGTCTGTAGCAGCTTTTATTCCCAGTATAAACGTAGCGGCTTTTAATCCCAGTATAAACCAGTCTGTAGCAGCTTTTAATCCCAATATAAACCAGTCTGTAGCAGCTTTTAATCCCAGTATAAACCAGTCTGTAGCAGCTTTTAATCCCAGTATAAACCAGTCTGTAGCAGCTTTTAATCCCAGTATAAACCAGTGTGTAGCAGCTTTTAATCCCAGTATAAACCAGTGTGTAGCAGCTTTTAATCCCAGTATAAACCAGTCAGTAGCAGCTTTTAATTCCAGTATAAACCAGTGTGTAGCAGCTTTTAATCCCAGTATAAACCAGTGTGTAGCAGCTTTTAATCCCAGGATAAACCAGTGTGTAGCAGCTTTTAATCCCAGTATAAACCAGTCTGGGCTGCACGGTGGTGTGGTGGTTAGCACCGCAGCCTCACAGCAAGAAGGCAGATGGTTCAAATCTCGGCTGGGGGGATGTTCTAATCTTGAGGGCGGTGGCCTTTCTGTGTGCAGTTGGCATGTTCTCCCTTTGTATGCGTGGGTTCTCTCTGGGTACTCCGGCTTCCTCCTACCATCGAAAGACATGCTTGACAGGTTAATTGATTACTCTAAATTCTCCCTAGGAGTGAGTACAAGTAAAAATGGTTGATTGTCACTATCTGTGTTGGCCTGTGATAGACTGGTGACAGTTAAAGGCTGTACCCTGCCTCTCACCTGTTAATACTGGGATAGGCTCCAACTTACCCGTAATGGACTAAGCGGTACAGACAATAAATGAATGAATAAATAAACCAGTCTGTAACAGCTGGAGATTTTAATCCCAGTATAAACCAGTCTGTAGCAGCTGGTGCTTTATATATATATATATATATATATATATATATATATATATAGAAGGACTAATGAGAAGCAGGTGAAATGAATGAGTAAATTAAAGAATTGCTAAAATAAAACAGGAAACCAGACTATGAACACGTAGGACAGTAAAACTAAACCAAAAACACAGACCATGACACCACGGGGCAGCTGGAGATATGATGTCAGAGAAAATCCCTTATTCATTATGTCCTAAAAGAAAAGTGATAACCTGAGGATTGAATCCTCAGTAAATATTTCAGGAACCAATCGATGTTCATGATGGACGTGGGTGTAGCATTGGACAGGAACAGTAAGGACATGTCACTTCTGTTGAAAGAAGTAGCATTTCTAGCTAGTTCTAGGGAGGGGTGCTAATGGTGTCTTCAGTCTGAACCTCAGAACAGAGATGAGGAGGAGAAAGGAGGACACCAGGCAGGTTTTTAGATTGAATCAAGATACACGTTTGAGTTTGAAAGAAATTACATTCTCAGCCACAGACTCATTTTTGATAGCAACAACAACTCTATGTGGAAAATCAGATTCCTGAGCTTTAGTCTGGTTTTTGGTCTGAAGACAGAATCAAAGCTGTTCAGAGAGAGGAGGAGACGATGAGGAAGGAGGAGACCTCCATCAGGACCAGAGGCCTTATTTATCAAGCTTGCGTAGGATTACTGTCATTTAGCAAAGTATTCGAAGTATTCCTTCCACCGCCTCACAACGTCCCGAGTCGAGGTCAGCAGCCCCCCATCCCCACTGTACACAGTGTTGACGGAGCACTACTTTCCCCTCCTGAGCCACCGGATGGTGGACCAGAATCTCCTCGAAGCCGTCCGGAAGTCATTCTCCATGGCCTCTCCTCCCATGCCCGAGTTTTTGCCTTAGCGACCACCGAAGCTGCGCTCCGCTTGGCCGGCGATACCCATCAGCTGGCTCTGGAGTCACACAGGCCAAAAATTCCCGATAGGACTCCCTCTTCAGCTTGACGGCATCCCTTACTGCTGGTGTCCACTGAGTTTGGGGGTTACCGCCACAACCGGCACAGACAACCTTACGGCCACAGCTGTGGCTGGCCGCCTCAACAATAGAGGCACAGAACACAGCCCATTCTGACTCAATGTCCCCCGCCTCACCTGGGACATGGTTGAAGCTCTGCCGGAGATGCGAGATGAAACTCTTTCTGACAGGAGACTCGGCCAGATGTTCCCAGCAGAGAACATGCGGCTGCAAGTCTGACGACACAACTACAAAGTCGATCATCGAACTGCGGCCTAGAGTGTCCTGGTGCCAAGTGCACATCTGAACAAGGTGTTCGTTATGGACAGTCCATGACGATCACAGAAGTCCAACAACAAAACACCACTCGGATTTAGATTAGGGGGGCGGTTCCTCCAAATCACGCCCCTCCAGGTCTCGCTGTCATTGCCCACATGGGCATTGAAGTCCCCCAGCAGAATGGGGGAGTCCCCGGAAGGAGTGCTCTCCAACACCCCCTCCAAGGACTCCAAAAAGGGTGGGTACTCTGAACTGCTATTTGGTGCATAAGCACAAACAACTGTCAGGACCTGTCCCCCCACCCGAAGGCGGAGGGAGGCTACCCTTTCGGCCACCGGGGTAAACCCCAACGTACAGGCGCCAAGTCGGGGGGCAATGAGCATGCCCACATCTGCTCGGTGCCTTTCACCGGGAGCAACTCCAGAATGGAAGAGGGTCCAGCCCCCTCAAGGACAGTGGTTCCAGAGCCCAAGCCGTGAATCGAGGTGAGTCCAACTATATCTCGCCAAAATCGCTCAACCTCGCGCACCAGCTCAGCCTCCTTCCCCGCCAGAGAGGTGACATTCCACGTCCCTAGAGCTAGCTTCTGCAGCCGAGGATCAGACCGCCAGGGTCCCCGCCTCTGGCAGCCGCCCAGCTCACACTGCACCAGACTCCTATGGCCCTTCCTGCAGGTGGTGAGCCCACAAGAGGAGAGGCACATGTCACCCTTTCGGGCTGAGCCCGACCGGGCCCCATGGGCAAAGGCCCGGCCACCAGGAGCTCGCCTCCGTGCCCTACCTCCAGGCCTGGCTCCAGAGGGGGGCCCCGGTCCGGTCAAGGGAAACCTTGGTCCTTGCTTTCTCATCATAGGGGTAATTTTAGCCGCACTTCGTCTGGTCCCTCCCCTAGACACCTGTTTGCCATGGATGACCCTACCAGGGGCATGAACCCCAGACAACATAGCTGCTAGGATCATCAGGACGCACAACTCCTCCACCACGATAAGGTGGCAGCTCAGGGAGATAAATGAGAATACATCTTTTTATTTATAACTTAGTAGATGATTTATGTTTCTTTACAGAATGTTTCATTTAATAGCTAGAGTTATTTATTTGAGGTATTTCCAGTGAAAGCAGATCTGGTTGTGATGAAAGCAGCTGGAAGAAGTCCATCATCTGCACGAACATGGCTCAGAGCTGATCATTTTTATATCAGACATCTTTTACAGCCTCACTGACCCACTTACATACCATGATGGGGATTCCCTGTCACAAACCCAGCAGGGAGTTTCTGACTCTGTCAGATCCCGGCTTTTCTTTTAAAAATGAGCTGGTGAATAAATGTTTTCATCTTTGATTCCTTTTAACTAAATACCATCAGTGATGTTCCTGCACCATTTCAGAGTCCAACAGGAGCAACAAAAGGCTGGAAAAGTACCTGGTACAAACCAGAAACACCTGGAGGAGCATTTGACAACTAAGCAGGTTACCTGGCAACAGGTCAGTAACATAACTGGGTATAAAAGGAGCATTTCAGAGAGGCAGAGTCTCTCAGATGGAAAGATGGACAGAGGTTCACCAATCTGAGACACACTAGATCTAAATTTGTGGAACAATTTCAGAAACATGTTCCTCAGACTTTGAGGATCCTTCATCTACAGTGTAGAATATCATCAGAAGATTCAGAGAATCAGGAGGAATCTATGTGTGCGTGGTACAAGGCTGGATGCTGGTGATCTTCTGCATTAAAAGCAGACATGATTCTCTACTGGAAACCACTGCATGGACTAAGGAAGACTTCCAGCATGGCTTCACAGGAGAAGAGTCCGGCTGCTGAACTGGCCTGCCTGCAGTCCAGACCTTTCACCAGTACACAAAATCTGGAGCATCTTGGAAGCAAAAATCCAGCAACCAAGGTCCAGGACTGTAGAGCAGCTAGAATCCTGCATCAGACCAGAATGGGACAACATCCCTCTCCTAAAACTCCAGCAACTGGTCTCCTCACTTCCCAGATGTTTCCAGACATGTTAGAAGAAGAGATGCTACACCATGCTGAACATCACCCTGGAACTACTTTTTACACCGTGCTGAACATCATCCTGGAACTACTTTTTACACCGTGCTGAACATCATCCTGGAACTACTTTTTACACCGTGCTGAACATCACCCTGGAACTACTTTTTACACCGTGCTGAACATCACCCTGGAACTAGTTTTCACAGCGTGCTGAACATCACCCTGGAACTACTTTTTACACCGTGCTGAACATCACCCTGGAACTACTTTTTACACCGTGCTGAACATCACCCTGGAACTACTTTTTACACCGTGCTGAACATCACCCTGGAACTACTTTTTACACTGTGCTGAACATCACCCTGGAGCAGCTGCAGGCCAACAGGTGAACAGGTGACGTGGTGCAGCCTATCAGTGTATCTGTGGATCAACAGCAGCACTAATGGATGCTGTAATATTTAACTGAGTTTGTTGGGAATGAATGGGCTCATTGATGCCGAGACGCTGTTTGCCAAAATTAGTCCTTGGGGAGCAAATGAGATAAAAAAAAAAATACTTTTCTGTGTATGAACTTGTGTCTCCTCCTGGTTCGGTGGAAATGGAACAAATGGGACTTTGTAGGCAGCTTTAACTCAATGTTTCACTGAATGGTGTGACGTGGGAGTTAAATAACACCGGATAATAAGTGACGTGGCTTCCTAATAAACATTTTCTCATTGTCACGTAAAAAGCTGCGCAGGGCTCCAGCACGGTGAGGAGCTGCTGTTAGAGATTCCTGGCATGAGGTCTGCTGTGATGACGACATGAATTTCCACTATTAACAAATAACATGCAGGTGAATCATTAACAACATTCAGGACCATCCCATGCTTCCTTCAGGCCTCTGTGGAAGCTTCTCCTTGTTCCACCAGATCTCAAACCAGGTGGAGATTCCTTCAGGGTTCCTCATCCAGTCATAACGAGGGAGAGGATCCAAGAACAAACTGAAAAGGTGTAGAAAAAAGTGTTTTCTGGACTTTTGGTTATGATCAGAAGGAGCTGAGTCAAACCATGTCAGACTTTCAGACCTGGTTAAAGGATTGGAAACCTCTTTCCTTCAGCCAGTTAAGATCCTTCTCTGCCACCATCTCCAGAAACCGGTCCGGAAGCCGGTCTGAAGTGGCAAATGGTTCTAGATTTCAGAGAACATCACAAAGATCAGCTTTGTAAGGGATCTGGAGCTGAACTCACACTCAAACTGTGGAAATATTCAGACATGGTCTCACCAGAAACGTTCTGGAAATGTTCTGGAAATGTTCTGGAAATGTTCTGGAAACATTCCGGAAACGTTCCAGAGAGATGTTGTGCTCGAACGCGACATTGAATCCAGACTTGTTGAATATCTTCCACCCAGGCTGAGTAAACTCTCCAGACCATCAGCAGGTGAGACAATATATGAATCTGTCAGCAAATTTCCTGTCAGTTTGCACGTGAGCGTGAGTGTGTGCACCATTAACTTCTCAGCTTTTGCAAACGTGAACAACAATCTTAATACCATGAACATCTTAGAGTATGAACCTGAACCTGAATCTTAAAAGGATCCTTTAGCTTCTGGTAGCACATTTCAGCTGGAAAATTCTTCTAATTTAGATTTCTGAGTCCACATGAACTTCATGAACATGGCTGCCTGGTGCATCTATCTGTGATTTAGATAGAGAGTATTTAGATAGAGTATATTTGGTTCTGACTGCTAGCTCCCAGTGTGATGAGACGGACATCTCTGGAACCAGCAGAGTCTCTGCTTTTATGTGACTCCTCGTTTGTGTGGAGAAATTAGCAGAAGCTATAATGTGGACAGAGCTGTTCTCGTGATTTTCTTACATTCCCATATAATTGTTGGGGTTTGAACTGTGTTTGGTTTGGGTGCAGATGCTTGGTCTTTTAGCTGAGTTTCTCCCGACATGTTGCTATGCTACATGTTAGCATTGCTGCTTCCGGCTGTCTGCTAACATCTTCTGGACTGTAGCATCTCACAGAAGAAGAGGTTCAAATTTGTCTAAAACATGCAGATCAAGCAGCAAATAACCAGACACATTTCAGAGATATTGGCATCTCAGTGATGAGTATTTTCCTCTACCTGTGATGGTGGCTCCTTCCAGCCCAGCAGAGGCCCGATGGAGATAACGAAGGACAGTATCCAGACACCCAGCATGGCAAGCAATGCCCGCCTCTTGGTGACAATCATTGGGTACTGCAGTGGGCAGCGGACACCGATGTAGCGGTCGATGGAGATGACGCACAGAGACATGATGGACGCCGTGCAGCATAGGACGTCCACTGCTGCCCAGATATCACAGAAGATCCGACCAAACACCCAGTAATCCAGAACCTGCATAGACAGGAGGAACAACAATCTATCTCAGACTGGGAATGTCACAATGAGAGATTCTCTTTCTCTAATCATTGTGTGAGACATTTTTCTACAATAATTGAATTCCCAACACTATAAATATGTAAAACGACACTCCTTACATAGCGTGAACATTTATTTCTTTATATATTTTAATGCCAAAAGTCCCATTCTAAATCCCTGTGGAACTAAAAAGCTATGTTCTGTGTAAATGCTACTTATTCAGCATGAACCACTACTGGACCTCTACTGGACATATGCTGGACCTCTACTTGACCTCTATTGGACCTACACGGAACCTCTAATGGAACTCTACTGGACCTATAATGGACCTCTCCTGGACCTATACTGAAACTCTACTGGACCTATACTGGACCCATACTGGAATTGTACTGAACCTCTACTGGACATCTACTGGACTACTACCAAGACTTCTACTAGACTTCTACCTGGACCTCTACTGGACCTCTACTGGACCTATACTGAACCTCTGCTGGACATATTCTGGAACTATACTGGACCTATATTAAACCTTTACTTGACCTTTACTGGACCCAAACTGAACCTCTACTGGACCTACAAAGGACCTATACTGAAACTCTATTGGACTTGACCTCTGCTGGACTTCTACAAGGATATCTACTGGACCTCTAGTAAACACCTACTGAACCTCTACTGGACCTGTACTAAACCTATACTGGACTTCTACCTGGACCTCTAATGGCCCTCCACTGCAATTCTACCTGGACCTCTACTGGACCTCTAGTAAACATCTACTGAACCTCTACTGGACCTGTACTAAACCTATACTGGACCTCTACCTGGACCTCTATTGGCCCTCCACTGCACTTCTACCTAGCCCTGTACTGGACCTCTACCTGGAACTATACTTGACCTATATTAGACTTCTACTGGACCTATAGTGAACCACTACTTGACCTCTACTAGACCTCTACTGTACATATACTCAACCTCTAACTTGACATCTACCTGTACCTTTACTGGACCTTTACTGGACTTCTACCTGGACCTCTACTGGACCTCTACCTGAACCTATACTGGACCTCTACTGTACCTATACTGAAACTCTAATGAATCTATACTGGACCTCTTCTTGACTTATACAGAACCACTACTGGACCTATACTGCACCTCCACTAGACCAAATTTGGAACTACACTGGACCTCTGCTGGACCTACAGTGGACCTATACTGAACCTCTAGTGGACGTCTACATTGACCTCTACTGGACTTCTACCTTACCTACACTGGACCTCTGCTGGACCTCTAATAAAGCGATACTAGAACTCTAGCTAGACCTCTACTGGACTTCTACTGGACCTCTACCTGGACCACTACTTGACCTCTACCTTGAACTCTACTGGACCTATATGGAACCTTTGCTGAACATCTATTGGACATACATTAGAGCTTTACTGGACCTATAGTAAACCTCTACTTGACCTCTACTGGACATATTCTGGACCTCTACCTTGACTTCTACTGGACCTCTACCTAGACCTCTACTGCGCCTCTACTGAACATCTACTGGACCTCTAGTGAACCTCTACTGGACGTCTACCAAACCTATACTGGACCTCTACCTGGACCTCTACTGGACCTTTACTGGACCTCTACCTGGATGTCTACTGGACCTCTACCTGGACCTATACAGGACATCTACTGTACCTACAAAGAAACTCTAATGTACCTATACTGGAACTCTTCTTGACCTATAGAGAACCTCTACTGGACCTATACTGGAACTATACTTACCCTCTACTGGACCTCTGCTGGATTTTACTGAGCCTCCACTGGGCCTCTACTGTACCTCAACCTGGACCTCTACTGGAACTTAACTGAACCTCTACTGGACATCTACTGAACTTTTACTAAACCTCTACTGGATTTCTACCTGGACCTCTACTGGACCACTACCTGGACATCTACTGGACCTACAATGGACCTATACTGAACCTCTATTGGATGTATACTAGACCTCTACTGAACCTCTACTGAACATCTACCGAACCTCTACTGGACTTCTATCTGGACCTCTACTGTACCTATATTAGACCTCTAATGGACCTATATTGAACCTCTGCTTGACCTCTACCTGGACCTTTGCTGGACTTTTTCTGTACCTATACTGAAACTCTAATGGATCTATACTGGACCACTATAATACTGGAACTATACTGGACCTCTACTGGACCTATAGTAAACCTCTACTTGACATTTACTGGACCTACAATGGGCCTATACTGAACCTCTATTGGATGTTTACTTGAACTCTACTGAACTTCTACCAGGACGCTACTGAACTTCTACTGGATCTCTACTGAACCTCTACTGGACCTCCACTGAACCTCTAATGCACCACCACTGGACCTCCACTGAACCTCTACTGAACCTGTAATGGGCTTTTACCTGGACCTCTACTGGTCCTTTACAAAACCTCTACTGGACCTCTACCTTGACCTCTAATGGACCTTCACTAAACACCTATTAAACCTATACTGGACTTCTGCATGGACATCTCCTTTTTTTTTTTTTTTTTTTTTTTTCAACCTGTCTTGTCCAGCATCGTTGCAAACAGAATGATTGTCTGGCTGCCGTCTGGTGCTGGGCAATTTTACTCTATCAAGCAGGGATTTATACTACATGTATAAAGTCCCTCTTGATGACATGAGAAACTTTATTAAATCAGACTCTTAATGCTGGACTCGACCGGAGGGGACAGAGAGAGAGAGAGAGAAAAGAAAGTAGAGAGAAGAGGGAGGGGAGAGAGAGGGACAGAAAGGGTGTGGGGAGTGCGGGTGGGGACTTGAAACATCATACAGAAGACCATGTAATCCATACTACTTACAACATATATAGCTAAGATCATCCTAGCCAGTAGGTCATTACACAACTAGTTGATAATAGTAACAATAATAATAATAAGAGTAAGAGTAATAATAATAATAAGAACAAAAATAATAAAAAAAAGAAAAAAAATATGATAATAGATATAAGTGAAACTGCTGTATTCAAGAACACGCGCAGAGAAACCTGTGTGGATGTGTTGGAGAACTCGGCCACACGGCGACGCAAAGACTGTGTGGAGACGTTCAGGAAGGAGTGACCATGCAGAGTGATCATGCAGATGCCACCTCACTTGAACAGAGGCCAGAGTCAGGCCAGCGGTCCCGAGACCCAGGCCACCAGCCCCCCCCGCAGACCCCAGCAGGAGCCGCCCCGCGGACACAGGGCACCGGCCCCGGCGGGCCGAGGCCAGCAGTCCCCGACCCCCCCGGGCACCGGCCGCCCGGGACAGACGGGGCAGAGGGCCCGGGCCCAGGAGCGCAGGGACACCCCCCTCCCCCACAGGCCGAGGGCCAGCACGCCACCCGGGGGGACCCGGCCCGCCCAGACGGCCACCACCAGAGGCCAGCCCCACACCCCAGCGCCCAGCCGCACACCCCGAGAACCAGTCCTGCCCCCCCCCATACAACACACACACACACAAACACACACACTCTCCTTCCACTCCTCCATTCATCCTCCCACGCATACACCATTCAACCCTCACATACTCTGTCCTCCCACACACACACACCATCCTTTCACCATCCATCCTTCCACACACACACCATCCTTCCTCCCACACACTCACCATCCTTCCACCATACACTCTCCCACACCTACCCCATCCTCCCACACACACATCATCCCTCCACCACTCATCCTCCCACACATACACCATCCTCCCTCTCATACACCATTCATCCACCTTCACACCTCCCACACACACACACACACACCATCCTTCCACTACCCATCCTCCCACACATACATCATTCTCCTACACATACACCGTCCTCCCTCTCCTACACCAAACATCCACCTTCACGTACCCCATCCTCCCACACACACACCACCCCTCCATCACCCACTCTCCCAAACATACACCACTCCCCCACACACACACCATCCTCCCTCCCATACACCATCCATCCTCCCGCACACACACCATCCTTCCACCATCCATCCTCCCACACACTCCCCCATCCCTGCACCATACATTCTCCCATACATACCCCATCCTCCCACACATACATCATCCCTCCACCATTCATCCTCCCACACCCACACCACCCCCCCTCCCACACACCACGCATCCACCTCCACACACCCCACCCTCCCACACACCATCCCTCCACCACCCATCCCCCCACACCCACACCCCTCTCCCACCCCCCCCTACAATGGGCCTATACTGAACCTCTATTGGATGTTTACTTGAACTCTACTGAACTTCTACCAGGACGCTACTGAACTTCTACTGGATCTCTACTGAACCTCTACTGGACCTCCACTGAACCTCTAATGCACCACCACTGGACCTCCACTGAACCTCTACTGAACCTGTAATGGGCTTTTACCTGGACCTCTACTGGTCCTTTACAAAACCTCTACTGGACCTCTACCTTGACCTCTAATGGACCTCCACTAAACACCTATTAAACCTATACTGGACTTCTGCATGGACATCTCCTAAGCCTCTACCTGGATCTGTACTGGACCCTTTTGGACCTCTACTGGACTTCTGCTGGACCTTTACTGAACATTTTCTGGACATCGACTGACTCAATTTTTTTTCTAGTGGACCCTCTATTTTTTATTTCTACAGGAATTCTACCTGGACCTCTACAGGACCTCTATCTGGACCTCTACTGGATCTCCTCTGAACCTCTACTGAACCTTTACTGGGCTTTTACGTGGACCTCTACTGGACCTCTACTAAACCTCCATGGACCTCTACCTTGACCTCTAATGGGCCTCTACTGCACATGTATTAAACCTTTACTGGACCTTTGCATGGACCTATAGTAAACCTCTACTTGACCTCTACTGGACATATTCTGGACCTCTACCTTGACATCTACTAAACCTCTACCTAGATCTCCGCTGAACCACTACTAAACCTCTATTGACCGGCTACTGGACATCTACCTGGACCTCTACTGAACCAATACTGAACTTCTATTGGACCTATACTGGATCTATATTAGACATCTATTGGACCGATACTGGACCTATACTAAACCTCTACTGAACCTCTAATAGACCTCTAATGGACCTATACCGGAACTCTACTGGACCAATGCTAAATCTCTACTAAACCTTTACTGGACTTCTACTTGGATATCTACTAGACCTCAATCTGTACCTCTACTGAACCTCTTCTGAATCTCTACTGAACCTCTACCTGAATCTCTACTGGACTTCTACCTGGATATGGTAAATGATGCATCAGGCGCAATTAGGGGTTCGGTTTCTTGCTAAGGGAGCAAAACCACTCTACCCACTGAGCCATGCCACCCCATAACTACTATATCTACTAGACCTCTACCTGGACCTTTACTGAACCTCTTCTGAACCTCTACTGGACCTCTACTGGACTTCTACTGGACCTCTACTAAACGTTTTCTGGACATCTACTGGACCTCTACTGAACATCTACAGAACCTGTACTGGACTTCTACCTGGACCTCTACTGTACTTCTACCTGGATATCTACTAAACCTCTACCTGGACCTCTACCTAACCTCAACTAGACTGCTACTGGACATCTACTGAACCTGTACAAACCTCTACTGAACTTCTACCAGGACCTCTGCTGAACCTTTACCTGGACCTATAGTGGACCTCTACCTGAACCCTTATTGGACCTATACTGGACCTATATTAGACCTCTACTGGACCTCTACAGGCCCTATACTGGACATCTACTGAAGCCTCTACTGAACTTCTACTGGACCTGTACTGGACCCTTTACTTGACTGGACCTCTACTGAACCTATACTGGACCTTCACTGGTCCTCTACTGGAACTACAATGAACCTCTGCTGGACGTCTACCTGCACCTCTACTGGACCTCTACCTGGACCTATACTGAACTTCTACTGAATGTCTACCTGGACCTCTACCTGAATCTCTACTGGACTTCTACCTGGACCTCTACTTGGGCTGGGCGATTAATCGGGTTTTAATCTCAATTACGATCTGGGTTTTCGCCATCATGAAATTATCCAATTATATGCTCCTATGCAGTTTACTCATCTTGTTTTTAGTTGCAAATCCAGCACCACTGGCATTGCAGCGCTCTGCAGCAGACTCCCAACCGCTTTGGATTTATTCAGTTTGAGTTGCAAACACCTCTGAAGTTATGGGCTGGACACCCGGGAGGCGACGTCGCTCCTTCTCCATTAATTTTCTATGGAACTTGCGCAATGAGGCGAAAATCGCTTATGGAAGGTCGCATAATCACTGCCTTCCTCCAGCCAAGTGACAGACAACATTCGTGCATGGGAAATGTTGTGCTCGTTCGACACGCGATGCAACACAAGAAAATAGAAAAATGTTCAACTTTTGTGAGTCGTGACTAAATAATCCACCGCCTTCCAGAGACAAAGAGAGAACCAACGTTAACCATAACTTCTTTTTTTTCTCACCAAAGACCAGTGATCAGTTAACACAGTGGACAACCTGGGATTTAAGAAACTCATCAACACTTTGGACAAACTGGCATCACTGGCATCATCATCATTTTAGTTGAGTATCTCTCCCTGGACTGTATGATGAGTGGTGAGGGTGTTGTGAAGGACATGGCTAAAGTCCAAGATTCATTTTTTCCAGATCACACTGGGCAGAACATAGCTGCTAGTCTGATAAAAACAATAGCTACGTGGGACCTGGGTAAAAAGCAACTAGTCTGTATTACTACAGTCAAATGTCATGCTGGCTGCCTACCTCTACGGGAACTTTACCTGGACCTCTACATAGTATTGACTTCAAGCAGAGAGTAACTCAGATTCTTCTTCTGGCAGAAATGTCTAGTCTTCTGGAGGGAATGATTCTTTCTCTGGAGGAAATGATAGTTATTCTGGAAGGAATGAGTCTTCTTCTGGATGGAATGATTCGTTACTAGAGGAAATGATGATTCATTCACAGCACTGTACTTCATTTCTGATCCAGAGTCCTGATTCAGAGTCATGATCCAGGTTCTGATGAACCAGAGTTGTATCACCACACAACAGACAAGGTAGCAAAGAAAACAGGACTTCAGCAGCAACAGCTGATTCCCAAAGACCTGAACCAGGAAGTGAGGATGGATCTGGACCTTCAGTTGATCCATCTACTGTTGGTCGAAACAGTCTCCATGGAAACATGGCTGTCAGCAGGTCTGATGGAGGGATGGATCCTCCCCAGAACCCTGACCTCAACATTATTGAAGCTTCTCTAAGAAGGTTCAGACTGGGATGAAGAATTAAAATAATTGCGTCTTCGAACTGGTTCTGGTTCTGACTCAGGTACTGGATTCATATTTATAGGGAAACATGTTTCAGTAAAGTATCCATAAAACTGTTGGACTGAACATAAATTCTATCAATATATTCCCAACCAATGGGAAATAATAATTAGAACTGTGGATTAATTATAATCCATAAACATCTAGAAACTTCTTCCTTCTGCCTCCTCCTGCATTATTTTCTCCTCCAAATGTTCCCTGTTCACAATGACAAGAGCGCTCCGAAGTTTTTCTGAGTAACTCAGTTATTCAGTTTACAGGCAGGTAATGAAATAATCTGATATAATGAAATAATAACATGTCATATGACAAAAATAAGAAAATGTGACTCATGAGAACCAGAAGCAGCAAATATCTCACATTTTTCTAAATAAACACCCAGAACTCGTCCATGTTTTAAGCCATTCTTTTCTTGTCTTTTCTTTTCTTGTCTTTTCTTTTCTTTTCCCTGTGCTGTGTGAGGTCAGCGGTGCTAATGAAGCTGACCCAGACGCGAGATGCGGACCTACCTCCAGGGTGGCGGACACCGGCAGCACCGTGGTGCTGAGCAGCAGGTCGGCCATGGCCAGATTGATAATGAAGTAGTTGGTGGGGGTCCGCAGGTGCCGATTGCAGACCACCGACAGGATGACCAAGATGTTCCCCACGATGGCGAACATGATGAAGAAGGCCAGCAGCATGCCGACCGGCACCGCCCGACTCAGGACCAGCGGGGCCACGTCTCCGGGACCCCTCCCGATAGTGGAGTTGGAGTCCGGTACGGGTTCCAGGTCCGCAGATGAGCCGTTATTCCAGTGACTCATGGTGGGGAGTGCTGGCGGAATATTGGGTAGGAGACCTGTTTAAAGGCGCAGAAAGTACCGCTGCTTTGCGCCTCCTCTCATTTTCTCCTCACAGTTTCTGCGGAGGCGCAGCGGCTTCTTCTCTTTCCTGCCTCCTCACATAAACTGGAGCGGGAGGCGCGCGCGGTACGGCTGCAAGTGGAGGCTCGGGTCTGCGCGGGCAGGTCTCTGGAATCGCTGGCAGGCTCCTAACGAAGCCCCTCCTCTGGTTGTAGTGCTGAAACAGGCTCGCGTGTGTGTGCGCGCGGCATGTTTCCTTTTAAGGTCTAAGAGTTTAATGTTGGAAAGTTCCAAGAGATGAGAAGAAAAAGGAGTCTGACCCCCTATTTCTCCTCACTAGGATAGATAGATAGATAGATAGATAGATAGATAGATAGATAGATAGATAGATAGATAGATAGATAGATAGATAGATAGAGCTGGGTGGTGTCTCGGAGCTGGGTGGAGCAGGGTGGTGTCTCGGTGTAGCTGGGTGGTGTCTTGGTGGAGCTGGGTGATGTCTCGGAGCTGGGTGGCGTCTCGGTGGAGCTGGGTGGTGTCTCGGAGCTGGGTGGAGTCTGGGTGGAGCTGGGTGGTGTCTCGGAGCTGGGTGGAGCTGGGTGGTGTCTCGGAGCTGGGTGGAGTCTGGGTGGCGCTGGGTGGTGTCTAGGAGATGGGTGGTGTCTCGGTGGAGCTGGGTGGTGTCTAGGAGATGGGTGGTGTCTCGGTGGAGCTGGGTGGTGTCTAGGAGATGGGTGGTGTCTCGGTGGAGCTGGGTGGTGTCTAGGAGATGGGTGGTGTCTCGGTGGAGCTGGGGATCAGCAGTTAGGAGAAAGCCTGTGACGCAGTCGGACCTTTAGAGGCAGAAAATGGAATTATGTGAGCTTTGTTTTTAGCATCTGTCTGAACTTCTTACCTCACAAGCCTGAATTTAAGAGCTTATTTAATGTTCTACAGTCTCATGTTTTCATGGCAGTGGAGAGACACGTGGCTGCAACCTTTAAGTGAATAACTGAGTCAGTTTAATTGGCTCCACATTAAAGTAATTGGAAGTTAAAGAGTGCGGTGTACGGGAATCTTCTAGGGTCACTTTATCCAACCTGATGCGTCAGACGTTTTGTTACTCAGAACAGACCAGAGGCCTCAACCAGGAAGCTGGATTTCCTCCTATGGAGGGAACTTCAGGGTTAATCCGGGTTTTCCATCCTACAACGCTAGTTACCGGGTAAATCACCATGGTAACTTACGCTAAACAGCTAACCTGCTCCGGAGCAGGTTATGATCTAGACAGTCCTGGTGCCAGGACCCCGTACCAGGTTGGGCAGCAGTCGCTGGAAGATGCGAAGAGAAGAGAGAATTCTAGATTAACCCTTTTTATTGGGCAAGTGACTCTTTTTGATCACTTTGTTTCCTTTAATTTTCAGGATGAAACTAAATATTTCCTTTAAATGTAACACCAGATTGAGCCTCTGCACATTGATGATGAGTTCATTCTAATGCAGCTACAGTCACACAGTCTGACAGCTATCAGAAATGTGTTTTAATAAAAGTGTTTAAGACTTTCCTCGTCTTCTAAGACATACGTGCAGAGAAACGTACTCTATCACCCCCTGTGGTCACAGATTCTGATGGATCAATGACACTAAACCATCCTCCAGCTGGTTTAAGTCACTGGACTCACATATATCTAAATTTTTATGGAAAAACAAGCCATCACGTATCAGTCTAAAAACTTTACAACAGACTAAAGATAGAGGTGGATTGGAGCTACCCAACTTTAATCATGTTTTCTTAGCTAACAAGCTGCAGTATATCTCCAAATGGCTTAAACCTAGCAGTCTGGATGAACCATGGTTAGATGTAGAGAAAGCATTGTGTGAGGATTTATTTATTTCTGATCTGCCATTCATCAGCTCAACCATCAAAACACATAAGTGTTTTAAAAGCATCAATATCAGTTCCTCTTTAGTGGCTTGGTGGGATTTTCTAAAAATAACCAAATCCTCACTTTTTCCATGTAAGTTTACACCCCTCTGGAACAACCCTGACATCCTGCAAAACAAAAAGCTTATCAATTTTACTCAATGGAAAAATAAAGGAATAAAATAGTTAGAACATATAATAGAAAATAGAAACTTCTTCTCATTTAATATTCTGACTTCACAATATGGAATCAGTAGCAAAACATTTTTAGAATATCACCAGCTTAAATCTATTATATGTAAAAAATATACCATTAATCAATTAAACTTACAGCTACCTATTAGGGTGGCAGAATTCATGAATCTCAATGCCCCAAAGCTATTATCAAAAACATATAGACTATTATCCAAACTAGAAGACTCAATCTGTCTTCCAACTTCAAAATGGGAGGGTGACTTATCCAGTAACTTTAATAAAGATAAATGGTCACAAATATGTTTAAACACCTTTAAAATGACTAAAAATTCAAATATGCAACTAATACAATTCAAAGTTCTGCATAGAACTCATTATACAGGACAAAGGATGTTCAGCATGGGTCTGTCACAATCAAACATCTGCACACACTGCAATGAAAACACACCAGATAACTATCTCCATGCCTTGTGGTCCTGCACACCTGTCCGCAGGTTCTGGCTTCAGGTATGTGTGGACATGTCAACATGGTTTAAATGTAATATTCCTACAATCCCCGCACTATGTCTACTAGGTGACTTGGGGGACTTTAACCACCCGGTACATGAGTGATTACAAAACAATAGCCACCCTGGACGACCGGTGCCTGGCGGGGTCAAGGGCTGATAACCTTGGCCCGCTGGGTCTTGTGCCCTGTGACCGCGGGGGGCTGTGGTTGGGGCCTTCCTTTGCTGCCCTCTGGGTGGGTCCAGGGTGGGCTTCATGGTGGGGTGGCTTGGGTTGGTGCTCTGGCATTGCTGCTGCTGGCCCCGGTCTCTGGGCCGCCCTAGTCTGCAGCTCCAGCTCCTTCCCTTTTTACTTCTTTTAATTATTCTTCATTTTTTTCTGTCCACTCCGGTTGAGTCCAGCAAGATTATATAAATTCCATAATTCAAAATCCATAAACACATTTTAAAAATAAAATAAATAAGTCAACAAATAAACAATATAGATCAATAAATGATACAACACATGCACAATAACCCATACAAACAGTTGCAATAACTTATACGTGCAATAGTGAACTGGGAATCTGTACCACCTCTACTGTGTGCAATGCTTGTTTATATTGTTTTATTTAACTTATCTTATTGTTATTTATTGCATTCTATTTGTGCTTTTCTTGTCCCTTGTTGCCTCTATTGTGCTTTGTACCTGTATGTAATGTGTCTTGTGCTTGTCCTGCTTTACTGTTGGTGTTGTATTGCTGCTGGTACCCAAATTTCCCTGAGGGCTCTCCAAAGGGATTAATAAAGTATTTCTATTCTATTCTGTTCTCTTCTATTCTATTCTATTCTAAATGAGAGAGGAGCCTTATACCCATAAAGCTCCTCTTGGCAAAGCAAATCTGTTCGGCACAACACAGCAGCCAGACCATCATTCTGCCACCACCATGCTGGACAGGACAAGGCAGAATCTGGTTCTGGTTGGTCCGTCAGACTGGTTCTGGTTTGTCCATCAGACTGGTTCTGGTTTTTCCTTTAGACTGGTTCTGGTTTTTCCTTCGGACTGGTTCTGGTTTGTCCATCAGACTGGTTCTGGTTTTTCCTTTAGACTGGTTCTGATTTGTCCATCAGACTGGTTCTGGTTTGTCCATCAGACTGGTTCTGGTTGGTCCGTCAGACTGGTTCTGGTTTGTCCTTCGGACTGGTTCTGGTTTGTCCATCAGACTGGTTCTGGTTTTTCCTTTAGACTGGTTCTGGTTTGTCCATCAGACTGGTTCTGGTTTTTTCCTTCGGACTGGTTCTGGTTGGTCCGTCAGACTGGTTCTGGTTTGTCCATCAGACTGGTTCTGGTTTTTCCTTTAGACTGGTTCTGGTTTGTCCATCAGACTGGTTCTGGTTTGTCCATCAGACTGGTTCTGGTTGGTCCGTCAGACTGGTTCTGGTTTGTCCTTCGGACTGGTTCTGGTTTGTCCATCAGACTGGTTCTGGTTTTTCCTTTAGACTGGTTCTGGTTTGTCCATCAGACTGGTTCTGGTTTTTCCTTCGGACTGGTTCTGGTTGGTCCGTCAGACTGGTTCTGGTTTGTCCATCAGACTGGTTCTGGTTTTTCCTTCAGACTGGTTCTGGTTTGTCCTTCAGACTGGTTCTGGTTTGTCCTTCGGACTGGTTCTGGTTTGTCCATCAGACTGGTTCTGGTTTTTCCTTTAGACTGGTTCTGGTTTGTCCATCAGACTGGTTCTGGTTTTTCCTTCGGACTGGTTCTGGTTGGTCCGTCAGACTGGTTCTGGTTTGTCCATCAGACTGGTTCTGGTTTTTCCTTCAGACTGGTTCTGGTTTGTCCTTCAGACTGGTTCTGGTTTGTCCTTCGGACTGGTTCTGGACCCCATCGGGTCCTTAAGGGCACACCTCCTGCAGGTATCACACCTGGTTCAGATAAATGGGTCATTAACAGACTTGTGCAGAACTTTACAACAAGCTGTTGGAATCAACGTTATCTGAATCAGGGGTGTTGCAGCAGGGAAACATGGACCAGACCTCGAGGACCGGAGGTGGGGATCCCTGTTTTACTGGGAGTCAAATCTGACTTGATGGATTTTGTTTATTTACTCAAGCTCTTGATCTTCTGAGTTTGAGTTTTTTCTCCACACAGCAACGAAGCCAGCAGGAACATGAACCTCATCCACGGTGGAACATGAGCTGGTTCCAGATCTTTGCTGGTGGTGGATGACTCTGATGAAGGAACAGAAACTTCCCGTCCTCCTTCAGCTTGTTGTTGAGCTGCTCTGAAACGCTGAGCTCGACCTTCTGACCCTCAGTTATTAACCGCCAGCTAAAAACAGCAGCATGCTCCTTTACATTTCATCCGTACATTCCTAAGAGGCAGCTGATCGACCCAAATACGAGCAGAAACTTTGTCTTCCGAGCCACCATGCTGCTGAAGCTGTCAGTCTCAGAGCGCCTCCTCCGCTCCGGCTGGGCTGCGTTACCACGGCGAGCAGCAGCCGCCCGTACAGCTGCTGGAGGAGGAGGCCCGGACGTCCACGCTGGGAGCTGGGACTTAATTACATTCAGGTTTTTGTAGATGAATACATGACAGCATTGAGCAGAATCTTTCTATTAACAGTAAATCCTGCTGTGGGATGAAGCTGTGGGTCAGAGCTGAGGTAAAAACTTTATATAGACCCAGGAGGAGGAGGAAGGATGAAGTTTTGCTGCTCTGTCGGACAGATTGTGTTGTTACATAACCGGTGATTCAGCCCAGAAACAGGACGGCACATTTGGTGATGAAGATGAGCAGCAGTTGGAGGGCAGAATGAAGAGATGGAGGATGATGAAGATTATGAAAAAGAGAAGCTGGAGGCTGAAAGCAGAGGATTTACAAGTGTCTGAATCCTTCGTCTAAATTTTGCCTTTAAAAGACATTGACATGGCAGACTCATGCATGTTTATCTTCATTTATGAGGACAGTGTCTGATGGCTGCATTCCCAGGACCTTCATTCTGATCCTGACCCGATCCCAAAAACCCGGTCTGAGCCTTCAAACAGACTCTAAAGGTGTTTGAGATTAAAAAAAAATCAGTTGAGACATTTGAGAACTTCTCTGCAGTGTCTGTTTCCTCTGTTTCTGTCAGTAAATCATGTCCAAGCGTCTCAAATAAAATCCCAGAAGTCTCTCTGCTGCCTTCAAATGCGACTCAGCTGAATTATTACTTGCCCCAGTTGATTTTCTCTGCTGGTTCCAGGGCTAGCGCTGTCCAGTGATTAGTGTTTCAGATAAACCATGTTTCCAACCGCTCCGGTGTTGTGTAGGATTAACGGATCCTGTAGCAACCAATGAAGTAAAAACGGCAGGACAGGAAAGATGAGACCTTTGTGTTTTTATCTAGATCATCAGTTTTAAGAATAAGAACACCTTTATCAGTCCCTCAGTGGTCAATAGTACAGCTGCAGTAAGCAGAAGCACACAGGTGATATAAACAAAAACACACACACACAGTCAGTAATAACATGTCCAGGATCTGGTCTGCAGGGCGAGTGTGTACAGGATATAAACATGTAAATTGGTAAATGTTCTCTATTTATACAGCGCTTTTCTGTACCTGGAATGATACCCAAAGCGCTTTACATGTACATCACATTCATACACACATTCAAACACTGATGGCGGAAGCTGCCATGCAAGGTGCTAACCACGACCCATCAGGAGCAATTTGGGGTTCGGTGAGCTCGCCAGATTGAACCGGCAACCCTCAGGCTACAAGACGACCACTCTACCCACTGAGCCACGCCGTCCATGTAACGAAAGTCTCATGTGTTCACTGTAAAGTGTGACAGCAGCAGGAGGAAAGACCTGCGGTATCTGTCCTTCCCACTTCTTTCAGCTTCTTTCTCTCCCTCTCTGTGATGCTGCTGCTCCAGATCCATCACAGAGTCATAGAAGGTCCTCAAGAGTCCCCCTTCGTGTCCTCAGAAGACAGACCTGCTCTGACCCTTCCTGGTCCGTGTTTGAGTTCTCTCCATTTTATCAGAGTTTCTTCACAAATATTAGTTGTTTACCTTCATTTGTCAACATCTGCTGGTGAGATGATGCTGGATGAATTCTGCATTATGATCTAGAACATGGTGGAGATGATGCGGAACCACATATAGATGCTGCATTCACTGACCCCTGGATATCTGGGATATACCCAAAGGAAGATCAGTTAACACTAAATATTTGTAGCATCGGCTTGCTGTAAAATTGTCAAATTTCAGGCATAGTTGCAAATGATTATTAATGATTAATTAATTTGTAATCTGTGATTAATCTAATTTAAATTTTATTCATTTGACAGCCCTACTGCAACAGCTGCAGATAATGCATAAATATGACCACATTTATCAGACATACACAATATTTTAACAGTTTTTGTGAAGTACACTCATCAAAGAGAAGTATGAATACTTATTGGCAAGTTAGTACATTCTGTGACACCGCCCTCCAGTGGTAGAAATGAGGAAGTGAAGCAGCCTCCTTTCTGAACTAAAAGGTATCCAAAGATTCAGTGTCTGGGTGGCAGTAAATGATGAGTTGGTGAATGTTACATTTTATGTTATCTGGACTGAATATACTGAACAACTTTAGCTCCAAACATTCACACAAAACAAGAATCTTGTACCAGAACCACTCTGTCAGATAATTTCTCAGTCCAGGGGAAAGTCGTCACACCTCTGATTAACATGATAAATCTCTGTTAGAATCAGGTTAATAGAACAAAAACATCAGCCAGCACACCAAAGCTTTTAGCAGCACAAATGTTTTTGTTACACCATCTCCACGTCCAGCCTTTCTCCACAGCCACCAAGCCAGATCACTTATTAATCACGCCTGCTCCAGGCAGTCCTTCCCCAATCTCCAGATCACTCACACCTGGTTCCAATTCAGTCACTGGGCTTTATATACACCAGCCTCACAGACACTCCTTGTTGGACCTCGTTACACCAACCATGGATTCCTCCTCTGTATCTTCCCTGTCCAGTGGATCCGGGAAGATCTGTTCCCTCCACCGGACCAGCTTGTCGTAAGACCCATCCTCCTGTGATTCAGTATATTAATTAAGTCGGTTAACCTGCTCTTCTTCTCCAAGAGGTCCATTACATTACAGAAGGTCCAACCAAACAGCATGAATCGGGTAAGGAGGAAGGATTCTGGGAGGAATGAATTCCCCCACGCAGGCCCAACTTTTTCTAATGATGCTGACATGATGGATTGGCTGAGGTGGCAGATCTCCCGCATGGGGGAGTCACGTAGGTCAGCACAACCAGGTCACAGGCTTACATCTCCAGTGTTGCCTCCAGCTCCCAGGTCTTCCACAGTGCTTTAACACCCGACACCTGCGCCGAGGTCCTGCCCGGTTCTTCAGTGGCCGATACCAGCTCCACGTAGCGTGTCTGTCAGAGATCCTGCTCCTGGCAGAGCTCCTTCCAAGAGATCCAACCTCAGTCTGCGCGCCTCCTAGAGGTCCAGCTCTGGTCTGCACATCTTCCGGAGGTCCAGCTCCAACCTGTGAAGCCCTCTGGCCTTCCGCCAGAGATCTAGTCTGTTCGTCCTCCGGGTCTGCCTCCAGAGGTCTGGCCGGGTCTGCTCAGCCTCCATCACCAACAGCTGATGGGAGGGCTTCACCTGGGTCAACCACTGACTGGTTCCACCTGCTCTCTCCAGAGCTTTAACCGGCTGTTCTCCCGCTTCATAAAAACAGACACCTGGTTTTAAAACAACCTGAGAGTCTTCCCTGACAGACAAGCCAGCGCAGACGACATGAATCCAAACCCAACAGTAGCGTGGGAAGTTAAACCCTTCTGTCAGAAAAATCCGCGATCAGACAGAAGACAGGAAAACTGCACACTAATTTATGTTTTATTCTTTTATGTTAAAGATCTGTAATCAATTAGTTTTGGCTCTTAGATGAAGGTCTTACATCTAAGACATATTATTTTGTGATGGAGTGAACGTTATCCACCAACAGATTGTTTGGTTCAGGAATCTTTTCCCATGTGGTACAAACACTGAGGAGATGAAAAAGTTCTGACATGAACATATTCATTTTTTCTTTTTTGCTGTTCACTTCATCAGCATACAATAATAGCTTTACATACAAATTTTAACTTTAAATTTTTCATCCACAGTTTCAGTGAATTATAAACAGTTCATTAGTTAGTGGTTTCATCACTTTTCTACACCAAAGGTTAAAATCCTCAGATTGTATCTGTTAGGAGAAATAAATCCTTTATAACCAGCGGATTTATTTGTATATGGACTTATTTGGCAGCCTGAGGCTACCAGGAGTTTTCCTGTGAGTTGTGGAAGTCAGAAATTGACTGGAAACATGGGGCATAAAGTTTACAAAAACAGCCAAAGACCAAGTCGTAGAACCATGTAGTATAAAATTCCAGACTGAGACAGAACCAGACGACAATCCTGCTCTGATCCGGAGTTCAGCTGGACAACAGAAGAAAGAACAGAGCAGCCTCTCCTTCTGGAGGAAGCTGAGATCCTTCAGTGTCTGAACCCAGATGTTGCAGATCAGTCTGCTCTGCAGCATCTGCTGGGGCAGCAGAACCAGAACCAGAGACTGAACAAACTGATCCAGAAGTTCTGATTATGTGCCAGGGACATACCAGGGACCACTCTAGTTCTGGTTCTGTACAGAGGAATAACTCTAAATCTGGTTCTGTACTGGGAGATAATTCTTTTTCTTGTTTGTACTACGGTATAATTCTAGTTCCAACCCAGTTTACAGATTTCAAGCTGTTCCGGGTTCTGAAGCTGGCACCGGTGTGCAGGAAGTTCCTCTTTCTTTAAACACTGGTTGTTCTGTTACATAAGCCACTTTCTGAGGAGGGAGGAGCAGACTCCAGCTGGACGGGTTTTTCAGGTTTATCAGAAACCTGACAGCCGTCCAATCAGAACAGCTGGGTCACAGGTAACCTCACCTGCCTCTCCTTTTTCTCTGTCTGATCGGATCCTCAGATTTCAGCTCCAGGACTTCCTCTTATTCTCTGGGTCAGCATCCTCAGGTGGACAATGAGCTGGGTGGTGTCCACGCAGCCGCAAACAGTCAGCACCTTCAACGCAGCAGCTGATTGGTCGTCAGGGATCTGCGACTGCTGCCAGGACATGAATCAGTGTACGGTACACACACACGCGCACAACAGAGCGTTAGATGCAGCTGTCTCATGGTTGTTTGTTTCTAGGCTGCTTCGCCTTCTGGTGCTTCCCCTGCTTCGCCTGCAAGACCAGCAAGGACTTCGGTCAGTGTCTCTGTCTGCCGCTGCTGGATGTCTTCGGCTGCTTCATCCATCCCATCACCATGTCCATGAGGGTGTCCATGCGGCACGTCTACGGCATCAGAGTGAGGATGCACACGCTCACATCCCATCCCATCAGGAAACCAGTTCAAAAACCAGGCTCAGAATCCAGAAACCTCTTGCAATTTGTGGAATTTATAGATAGTTTCTCTGCCATCTCTGGGGCCCAGTTGTGATGTGACCCTCTTAGGATGTCCTTTATCAATAGGCAGTCCAGGTTGATGCTCACCACAAGCTCCTCCAGGGGGATGAGGGGTTGTTGAGGTGCCCCGAACCCATCTGCCCTTCCCCTGGCTTCTCATTGACGGTGAAATAGGTAGACCCTTTAGCTGTGAGCCTACAATAATATCAATACAGTTATTGGCTACTGGACCCAGTTACGCTTGATGCCTGGTTATAATATAATATATGCACTGACAAAAATAAATCAAAATTCCTTTTTTAAACCATTGATCTTTTAATAAACACAGATCTTAACAAGTCCTCCATGCCTGCATCAGACGCTGCATGTGAGGACTTTGCAGACCACTTCAGAAATAATAATGAACATACTAAATAGACTACTGATAATAAACAGATGAGGCAGATTACAGTCAGTTATGTATGTTTCTGGTTATAGAGCAACAGCAGACTGAGTTAGCTTCTGGTCTGGTTAAACTGGTTAAAGTGGCTGTTCTGGTTCCTGAGGGGGTAAAAATTCAGGTGTTGATGTACAGGTGAGGAGAGGCAGCAGCCGCTGAACAAAGTGCTGAACATGAAATAAGTAAAAACACCTAAAAAAAAAAAAGTTAAATAATAAAAGACAAGACAATAAAATAAAAACAATAAAAATCATTAAAACAATTAAATCAATACAAAATAAAAAAAAAAACACAAGCAATATAAGCAAACTCATACTGGGTGAAACGCCAATGAAAAGAGGTTTTTAGAAGGGATTTAAAACTGAACAGTGAAGAAGCTGGTCTGACCTGAAGTGGCAAAGAGAGGCACCAACGCTCTTCTACTCTGTGTTGAAGGGTCTTCCTGCAGGACATGGAGCAGGCAAGGCAGGTTTATCTGTACGTCACATTTCATGTAGAAGACGATTCAAAGTGCTTTACATAAAACATTAAAGCATCCCGGTGGGCTGCAGGAAGCAATAACACGAGCATTAAAGACTAACTTTGAAAGAAATAAAAGAAAAATTAAATAAAAATAGAAAAAAATCTAAAATAAACCAGATAAAAGCCAGAAATAAAGTTCCAGTGTGGGGAACTAACAGCTGTTCTGATAAAAAGGCAGCAAATAGAAAAGTTTTAACCCTGATGTAAAACTGCTGAGTCAGCAGACCTGCAGCTTTCTGGGAGTTTGTTCCACATGTGAGGAGCACAAAAACGCTGCCTCTCCACGTTTAGTTCTGACTCTGGGAACAGAAAGTAGACCTGACCCTGATGAGCTGAGGGATCTGGTTGGTCCATAACCTACCAGAAGATCCTGGATGGATTGGAGGTCTAGGATCTACGTTCCTGGTCTTAGTGAGGACTGGAGTTCTAGAACCTACTTTCCTGGTCTTAGTGAGGACTGGAGTTCTAGGATCTATTTCCTGGTCTTAGTGAGGACTAGAGTTCTAGAACCTACATTCCTGGTCTTAGTGAGGACTGGAGTTCTAGGATCTCCTGGTCTTGGTGAGGACTGGAGTTCTAGGATCTACTTTCCTGGTCTTAGTGAAGACTGGAGTTCTAGGATCTCCTGGTCTTGGTGAGGACTGGCGTTCTAGGATCTACTTTCCTAGTCTTAGTGAAGAATGGAGTTCTAGGATCTACTTCCCTGGTCTTAGTGAGGACTGGAGTTCTAGGATCTACTTCCCTGGTCTTAGTGAGGACTGGAGTTCTAGGATCTACTTACCTGGTCTTAGTGAGGACTGGAGCAGCAGCGTTCTGGACTAACTGCAGGTGTCTGACTGACTTTTTAGGGAGACCTGTGAGGACAGCATTACAGTAGTCCAGTCTACTAAAGGTAAATGTGGACCAGTTTTACTAAATCCTGCCAAGTCATCAGTCCTTTAATCCTCCAGATGTTCTTTAAGTGAAAACAGGCCGACTTCACAGCTGTCTTAATATAACTGCTAAAATCCAGGTCTGAGTCCAGGACTGCTCCCAGGTTTGAGTCCAGGCCTGCTCCCAGGTCTGAGTCCAGGACTACACCAAGGTCTGAGTCCAGGACTACACCAAGGTCTGAGTCCAGGACTGCTCCCAGGTTTTTGGCTTGGTTGGTAGTTTTGAACTTTGCTGTTTGAAGCTGAGAACTGACTTTTAATTTTTCTTCTTTGGCTCCAAAAACTATTATTTCAGTTTAGTCTTCATGTAACTGAAGGAAGTTCTGGCCCATCTGATCTTTAATCTGATCTGTGCAGGTGATCAGAGTCTGGATCAGACTGTAGTCTCCTGGTGAGATGGTTATGTAGATGTGTGTGTCATCAGCATAACTGTGGTAACATGTTTAGTTGTTTCCATAATGTGAGTGAGTGGCAGCATGTAGATGTTGAACAGCAGTGGCTCCAGGATGGAGCCTTGAGGAACTCCACAGGTTATTTAGGTTCACTCAGATTTCTAGTTACCTATAGACACAAAGTAGTCCCGATCTTTTCAACAGGACTTAAACCAGTTAATTACAGTACCAGAAAGTCCGACCCAGTTTTACAGCCGGTCTAGTGAGATGTTCTGGTCAACTGCAGCACTGAGATCCAGCAGTACCAGGACTAAAATGTTCCTGCTATCTGTGCTCAGACGGATGTCATTAAAGACCTGAACTAGAGCATCTCAGTGCTGTGGTGTGGCCGGAAACCTGACTGGTAGACATCAGAACAGGTATTTAGTGTCAGGAAGTTGTGAAGCTGTAGGAAGATGGCTTTTTCTAGAACCTGACTAAGAAAGGGGAGGTTTGATATCGGCCTGTAGCTGCTCATGAGGGATGAGTCCAGGCTTTTCTTTTTCAGTAGTGGCTTGATGACGGCTGTTTTTAGGGTCTGAGGGAAGACGCCTGAAAGCACAATCAATTTTTGTTGACGATAACAGCATCTGAAACAAAACTCAGGAATGATCAGACAGAGCAACATCCATCACCACAACCTAAAAATATTCAGACCTTTACAGACGACCAGATCCAGACAGGGTCCTCTGGTCCACATGCTGAGATAGACCAAAGTTATCAAGAACAACTCGGTTCTTTGGTCCCTTTGTCCTCCGGGTTCTCAGCATGAATGTTGGAATCACCAACAATAACTACACCGTCAGAGTGGACAGATTACTGACAGCAGTTCAGCAACGTCATCAGAAACGCTGCTCAGTGTTTAGGTGGCCTGTGTATGTCAAGGACCACCACATGAGAGGGGAGGGCATCTGGAGAGACACAGTTTTTCTAAGATACCTGCTGCATTGGAAGGGAGTCATTAAAGCAAACAGCCCTCCTCCAGGCGTTGTACCACACGGTGGTGCCACTGGTCAGGACGCTCTCCATGGTTCCTCTGTAGAAGGTGCACATGATGGGGGTGGGGCTCTCGCTTTCCTCGGGTTGTGGAGGAAGTAGAGGTGCTGGTTGGCTTCCTGGGCCAGTGATGTAGTGGTGATGGTCCAGGAGAGGTCCTCTGTGACATGCACACCCAGGAACTTGGTGGTGCTCTCTCCACCGTAGCACCATTGATGGTCAGAGGTGCATGCTGGGGGCGTGGTCTCCTGAAGTCCACAACCATGTCCTTCATCTTCTCCACGCTCAGAGAGATTGTTGTGTTCACACCACAAGTCCAGGCAGTCCTCACTCCTGTAGTCTGGCTCATCCTCATTGCTGATGAGACCCACTATAGCCTGTCATCTGCAAGCTTGATGAGGAGGTTGGGGCTGTGTGATGGTGTGCAATCATGAGTCAGCAGAGTGAAGAGGAGGGGGCTCAGCACACATCCTTGAGGAACCCGTGTTCAGTGTGGTGATGCTGGATGTGTTCCTGCCGACCCGAACTGCCTGTGGTCTCCTGGTTGGGAGGACAAACTTTGGGCTTGGAAACATCTGTGGAAAATCTGCCTTCATCAGTGGACCGCCTTCCCCTCATGGCTGTGGGACTGAAAAGTTCAGGAGAGTCCTGTACCTCCACACCTGGTTGCAGTCTCTCTGCAAAACACACAATGTAGGCTTCATTGTAAATTTTAACCTGTTTTGGAATCACAGTCCTTATTTAAACCCAACAGCATCCACCTCAATAAATGTGGCATTGACATTTTAAAAGCAAATCTGCAATATGCTGAGCAATGCCCACATGACTGATTGTTTACACACCAACCTCTTCCACACACACCAGAGGCCTCATTTCTAAAGCTGGTGTAGGAACAAAAACCGGAGTACGCCAAGTATAGTCAACTTTGAGATTTATGAAAACCAAACTTAACAGGAAAATGTTCCTACCTCCACGGCAACTCTGACCCAGGTGTACGCACAAAATCTAGAAAATGGGAAATGGTGACACCAGCAGTCCTGAATAAAACCAAGGAAAATGATGTGATGAATATGTATTACAGGCATCCACCTGACCATTTATAGCCACCATGTGGGCGGGGCAAGGCGCTCCCTCACGTGCGCCCGCTTCAGAGTTGATTCTGATTTATAAATGGAAACAGGTGTGGGATGTGCATGCGCACACTTTTATAAATCTTGAAGTTGAAGTGCGCCGCAGACACTGCCTGTAGTTTGCTTTGTTACGCACAGCTTTATAAATGAGGCCCCTGGGTGTTTCTTCTTCTTCTATGGTACTTTCCCAGAGTACTTTACCTGCACCATCTCCACCTACAGACCCCTGCTGTCACTACATCCCTCCAAACTGGTTTTTCCATATAAAGTATTGTGAGAGTCAGAGATTTTCAAAGCTACAAATAAAAATCCTCTCTCATACATAAAACTGAGTACCCCAGTTTCATCACCACCTCCCTCTCTGAGCAAGCTGGCTCTTTTAAATGTGAGGTTCCTCTCAAAGAAGACCTTCATTTTAAATGATTTTATGTCATCCTCCAGCCTGGATTTTCCATTCTTGGTAGAAACCTGGCTGAAACCTGGCAAACGCACCCATTTCCTGAAAGTATGTCCCTGGCACAATGACTTTTTATAAAGCACTGCATGGACTGGCATCACAGATCTTTTAACCTCTTCTTCCAGGTCCTTCAGGTCAGCTGACCAGGGGCAGCTAGTGGTACCACGCTCAGGGTGACCGTGCCCTTGCTATGCAACCCCAGACTCTGGAACAACACCCCCGATATAATATAATATAAACAACAGTTTAGGCTACCGTGCGTTAAAACATCCGTGTTGACTTTGCTGTTAAGCCTCCTCCAGGCCTGGTTTAACCAACAGGTGACAGCGACCTCACAGCCTGCAGGCGGGTTAAGATGTCAAAGGAGGAGCTCAGGGTTTACCATAACCTCCTTCCTGGAAAACCCCAGGGTTCCTGGGCCAGGTGTCTGGAGCAGGTCTCTGATGTGAATCTTTGTTGTTGTTTACAGGGCAGTCTGTGTGACGACTGTTTGTGCTCCACCTTCTGCGTCTCCTGCGTCTGGTGTCAGATGGCCACAGAGATTAAAAAGAGGCAGATCCCCACCATGCTGAGTGACATCATTAGCAGCCGATGATGTCACAGCTCCCAGCTGTCCTGATTGTCAACAGTTTGACTTTCTTTTTCCTGTGTTTACATGTTTACTGAACATCTTTCTGAACCGTCCATCATGTTTACTTCGGCTTGTTGCTCCAACATGTTTTTAATTTTTTAAATGTTTGATTCTGTTGATTTTTGTGTTGTTGTTGTTGTCGTGTAGAGATTCATTTCCTCCTGCCAGACAGAAGAGATGGGTCCTGATATCCCGTGAAGCTGAAGCTGACTGGGACCATCTTTAGCTCAGAACTGCAGTCTGACAGAAAACCTGAAGTTGTTTTTATTTTTATTAAAGTTTGATCAAAACATGATGAAATAATAAGGTCATATGCTGCTTTTATAGTTTTGATTATAATAGTTTTATCTAGATGAAATGCAATTTTTTTCAATCAGATACGAGCTAAAATATTTATTTACAGTTTTTATAAACAATAAAGATGATTTCTTCTTATTAAATTATCTGTTTATTTTGTGTTGTTTACATGTTTTCATTCAATTTTTTCGATGTTTTCTGTTTTGCTAGTAATAACCTGAGTTTTATGTAAACATATTAAACATATTTATGATCAGAAAAAGACCGTTTTCGTCCAGCGCGGCTGTAGTTCTTCTCCGGGCCGCAGGTGGCGCTAGTTTCTCTCTGATTCTCCGCTCAGAGCAGAAAAAGAAGCGGAAGCACGTGCGGTTTCCTCGCAGCGTGCTGGGGTGAGCGGCAGGCGCGACCCAGAGCACAAAACAACCGGAGGGTTATCGATCAGAAATGACGAAGGCGAAGAAGGAGAAAGCTGCAGCGGACGGAGAGGAGGCGACCGGAAGCTCCGAGAAGTCCTACCAGGAGATGATCGCTCACCTGAACCCGATCAGCCAGCCGCTGGCCTCCAGGAAGCTCAGCAAGAAGATCTACAAGTGTGTCAAGAAGGGTGAGTGGCGGCGGAGGACCCGTCAAGTTCCGGTTCTCTGTGTGTGGTTCTGGTCCTGGTTCACGTGTCTGTGTTTTAGCCGCCAGAGTGAAGAACATCCGCCGCGGAGTAAAAGAAGTTCAGAAGTTCATCAACAAAGGAGAGAAAGGGTGAGTTCTGTTCGTTCTCAGACCTTAAGATACACGAAAATGCTTTACTTTCAACCTGTAAGATCACCGTGGTAACAGTGAGCCAGCACGTCACCGTGCTAAAAATTAGCCAGCACGTCACCGTGGTAACAGTTAGCCAGCACGTCACCATGGTAACAGTTAGCGAGCACATCAGTGTTAACAGTTAGCCAGCAAGTCACCGTGGTAACAGTTAGCCAGCAAGTCACCGTGGTAACAGTTAGCCAGCACGTCACCGTGGTAACAGTTAGCCAGCACGTCACCGTGGTAACAGTTAGCCAGCACGTCACCATGGTAACAGTTAGCGAGCACATCAGTGTAAACAGTTAGCCAGCACGTCACCGTGGTAACAGTTAGCCAGCACGTCACCGTGGTAACAGTTAGCCAGCACATCAGTGTTAACAGTTAGCCAGCACATCAGTGTTAACAGTTAGCCAGCACGTCACCGTGGTAACAGTTAGCCAGCACGTCACCGTGGTAACAGTTAGCCAGCACATCAGTGTTAACAGTTAGCCAGCACATCAGTGTTAACAGTTAGCCAGCACATCAGGTGTTAACAGTTAGCCAGCACATCACGTGTTAACAGTTAGCCAGCACATCACGTGTTAACAGTTAGCCAGCACATCACGTGTTAACAGTTAGCCAGCACATCACGTGTTAACAGTTAGCCAGCACATCACGTGTTAACAGTTAGCCAGCACATCAGTGTTAACAGTTAGGCAGCACATCACGTGTTAACAGTTAGCCAGCACATCAGTGTTAACAGTTAGCCAGCACATCAGGTGTTAACAGTTAGCCAGCACATCACGTGTTAACAGTTAGCCAGCACATCACGTGTTAACAGTTAGCCAGCACATCACGTGTTAACAGTTAGCCAGCACATCACGTGTTAACAGTTAGCCAGCACATCAGGTGTTAACAGTTAGCCAGCACATCAGGTGTTAACAGTTAGCCAGCACATCACGTGTTAACAGTTAGCCAGCACATCACGTGTTAACAGTTAGCCAGCACATCACGTGTTAACAGTTAGCCAGCACATCACGTAGTAACAGTTAGCCAGCACATCACGTAGTAACAGTTAGCCAGCACATCACCAGTTGGCTGAGCTGTTTTACATATTATCACTGTTATCTGAGGTTTTTTTTATTACTTAAATCCTTCTAAAGAGTTTTTTTTTTGCATTGATAGACAGTAGCCTTCTCTTTCTGTCCAGTTATTAGAAAAATAGTTTCTCACCTTAAAACATGAAAAAAGCAAAAATATTCAGGAGCCCATGTTTATGCTTCTGTTCTTCTCTCCAGCTGATCTCTCTCACTCTCTCTGCAGCTGATCTCTCTCTCCCACCTAGTGTCTATGTCTCTCTTTATCTCTCTCCAGCTAGTCTGTTTCTCTGTCTCGCTCTCTCTCTCTCTCTCAACTGATCTCTCTCTCTCTGTCTTTCTCTCCTGCTGATCATTCTCAAGGTGATCGATCTCTCTCTCTCCAGCTAGTGTCTCACTGTCTCTCTCTTGATCTCTCTCCAGCTAGTCTGTCTCTCTCTCTCTGCAGCTGATCTCTGTCTCTGTCTCCAGCTCATCGTTCACAGCTAATCTCTCTCTCTCCAGCTGATCTCTCTCTCTAGCTGATCTCTCGCTCCCTTTCTCTCGCCAGCTAGTCTCTCGCTCCCTTTCTCTCGCCAGCTAGTCTCTCTCTCCCTCTTTCTCTCTGCAGTTGATCTCTCCCTCTCTCTCAGCTGATCTCTCTTTCTCAACTGATCTCCCTCTCTCTCTCTCCGTCTCTCTCTCCAGCTGATCTCTCTCTCTCTAGCTGATCATTCTCCAGCTGATATCTTGCTCTCTCTCTCTCTCTGCAGCTGATCTCTCTCTCTCCTGCTGATCATTCTCAAGGTGATCGATCTCTTTCTCTCCAGCTAGTGTCTCTGTCTCTCTCTTTATCTCTCTCCAGCTAGTCTCTTTCTCTGTCTCGCTCTCTCTCTCTCTCAATTGATCTCTCTCTCGCTGTCTCTCTCTTTAGCTGATCATTCACAGCTAATCTCTAGCTGATCTCTCGCTCTTTCTCTCTCCAGCTAGTCAACTGATCTCCCTTGCTGTCTCTGTCTTTCTCTGCTGATCTCTCTCTTAACTGATTTCTCTCTCTCTCTCTCTTTCCTGCTGATCATTCTCAAGGTGATCAATCTCTCTCTCTCCAGCTAGTGTCTCTCTCTTTATCTCTCTCCAGCTAGTCTCTCTCTCTGTCTCGCTCTCTCTCGCTGTCTCTCTCTCTAGCTGATCATTCACAGCTAATCTCTCTCTCTCCAGCTGATCTCTCTCTCTAGCTGATCTCTCGCTCTTTCTCTCTGCAGCTGATCTGTCTCTCCAGCTGATATCTTGCTCTCTCTCTCTCCAGCTGATCTCTCTCTCTCCAGCTGATCATTCTCTCCACCTGATCTCTCTCTCTCTCTCTCTCTCTCTAGTTGATTATTCTCCAGCTGATATCTTGCTCTCTCTCTCGCTCTCTCCAGCTGATCTCTCGCTCCCTTTCTCTCTGCAGCTGATCCCTCCCTCTCTCTCAGCTGATCTCTCTTTCTCAACTGATCTCCCCCTCTCTCTCTAGGCTGATCTCTCTCTGTCTCTCTCTTCAGCTGATCTCTCTCTCCTGCTGATCATTCTCAAGGTAAACCATCTCTATCTCTCTCTCTCTAGCTGATCATTCTCCAGCTGATATCTTGCTCTCTCTCTCTCTCCAGCTGATCTCTCTCTCTCCTGCTGATCATTCTCAAGGTGGTCGATCTCTCTCTCTCCAGCTAGTGTCTCTGTCTCTCTCTTTATCTCTCTCCAGCTAGTTTCTCTCTCTGTCGCGCTCTCTCTCTCTCTCTCTCAGCTGAGCTCTCTCTCAACTGATCTCTCTCTTGCTGTCTCTCTCTCTAGCTGATCATTCACAGCTAATCTCTCTCTCCAGCTGATCTCGCTCTAGCTGATCTCTCGCTCTTTCTCTCTCCAGCTAGTCTCTCTCTCTCCAGCTGATCTCTTTCTCTCTCTCTAGCTGATCATTCTCCAGCTGATATCTTGCTCGCTCTTTCTCTCTCTCCCGCTGATCATTCTCAAGGTGATCTCTCTCTCTCTCTCTCCAGCTAGTGTCTCTCTGTCTCTCTCTCTCAACTGATCTCTCTCCCTCTCTCTCAGCTGATCTCTATCTCTGTCTCCAGCTGATCATTCACAGCTAATCTCTCTCTCTCCAGCTAGTGTCTCTCTCTGTCTGTCTCCAGCTGATCTCTCTCTCTCTCTCTCTCTCTCTCTAGTTGATTATTCTCCAGCTGATATCTTGCTCTCTCTCTCGCTCTCTCCAGCTGATCTCTCGCTCCCTTTCTCTCTGCAGCTGATCCCTCCCTCTCTCTCAGCTGATCTCTCTTTCTCAACTGATCTCCCCCTCTCTCTCTAGGCTGATCTCTCTCTGTCTCTCTCTTCAGCTGATCTCTCTCTCCTGCTGATCATTCTCAAGGTAAACCATCTCTATCTCTCTCTCTCTAGCTGATCATTCTCCAGCTGATATCTTGCTCTCTCTCTCTCTCCAGCTGATCTCTCTCTCTCCTGCTGATCATTCTCAAGGTGGTCGATCTCTCTCTCTCCAGCTAGTGTCTCTGTCTCTCTCTTTATCTCTCTCCAGCTAGTTTCTCTCTCTGTCGCGCTCTCTCTCTCTCTCTCTCAGCTGAGCTCTCTCTCAACTGATCTCTCTCTTGCTGTCTCTCTCTCTAGCTGATCATTCACAGCTAATCTCTCTCTCCAGCTGATCTCGCTCTAGCTGATCTCTCGCTCTTTCTCTCTCCAGCTAGTCTCTCTCTCTCCAGCTGATCTCTTTCTCTCTCTCTAGCTGATCATTCTCCAGCTGATATCTTGCTCTCTCTCTCTCTCTTTCTCCAGCTGATCTCTCGCTCCCTTTCTCTCGCCAGCTAGACTCTCTTTCTCTCTGCAGCTGATCCCTCCCTCTCTCTCAGCTGATCTCTCTTTCTCAACTGATCTCTCTGTCTCTCTCTTCAGCTGATCTCTCTCTCCTGCTGATCATTCTCAAGGTGATTGATCTCTCTCTCTCCAGCTAGTGTCTCTGTCTCTCTCTTTATCTCTCTCCAGCTAGTCTCTTTCTCTGTCTCTCTCTCTCTCTCAGCTGATCTCTCTCAACTGATCTCTCTCTCTCCAGCTGATCTCTCTCTCGCTGTCTCTCTCTAGCTTATCATTCACAGCTAATCTCTCTCTCTCTCTATAGCTAGTCTCTATCTCTGTCTCTCTCTCTCTCTCTCTCTCTCTCTCTCTCTCTCTCTTTTAACTGATCTCTCTCTCGCTGTCTCGCTCTCTAGCTGATCATTCACAGCTAACCTCTCTCTCTCTAGCTGATCTCTCGCTCTTTCTCTCTCCAGCTAGTCTCTCTCTCTTTCTCTCACCAGCTGATCTTATGCTCTCTTTCCCTCTCCAGCTAGTCTCTCTCTCTCTCTGTCTCTCTCTATTCCTCCCTCTCGCTCAGCTGATCTCTCTTTCTCAACTGATCTCTCTGTCTCTCTCTTCAGCTGATCTCTCTCTCCTGCTGATCATTCTCAAGGTGATTGATCTCTCTCTCTCCAGCTAGTGTCTCTGTCTCTCTCTTTATCTCTCTCCAGCTAGTCTCTTTCTCTGTCTCGCTCTCTCTCTCAGCTGATCTCTCTCAACTGATCTCTCTCTCTCCAGCTGATCTCTCTCTCGCTGTCTCTCTCTCTAGCTTATCATTCACAGCTAATCTCTCTCTCTCTATAGCTAGTCTCTATCTCTGTCTCTCTCTCTCTCTCTCTCAGCTGATCTCTCTTTTAACTGATCTCTCTCTCGCTGTCTCGCTCTCTAGCTGATCATTCACAGCTGACCTCTCTCTCTCTAGCTGATCTCTCGCTCTTTCTCTCTCCAGCTAGTCTCTCTCTCTTTCTCTCACCAGCTGATCTTATGCTCTCTTTCCCTCTCCAGCTAGTCTCTCTCTCTCTCTGTCTCTCTCTATTCCTCCCTCTCGCTCAGCTGATCTCTCTTTCTCAACTGATCTCCCTTGCTGTCTCTCTCTTTCTCTGCTGATCTCTCTCTTAACTGATTTCTCTCTCTCTCTCTCTCTCTCTCTCTCTTTCCTGCTGATCATTCTCAAGGTGATCAATCCTTCTCTCTCCAGCTAGTGTCTCTCTCTTTATCTCTCTCCAGCTAGTCTCTCTCTCTGTCTCGCTCTCTCTCAACTGATCTCTCTCTTGCTGTCTCTCTCTAGCTGATCATTCACAGCTAATCTCTCTCTCTCCAGCTGATCTCTCTCTCTAGCTGATCTCTCTCTCTTTCTCTCTGCAGCTGATCTGTCTCTACAGCTGATCTGTTTCTCTCTCTCCCTCCCTCTCTCTCAGCTGATCTCTCTGTCTCTGTCTCCAGCTGATCATTCACAGCTAATCTCTCTCTTTCCAACTGATCTCCCTCTCTCTCTCAGCTGATCTCTCTCTCTCAACTGATCTGTCTCTCTCTCAACTGATCTCTCTGTCTCTCTCTCAGCTGATCTCTCCCTCTCTAGGTGATCTCTCTCTTTCTCTCTCCAGCTAGTCTCTTTCTCTCTGTCTCTCTCTCCCTTTCTCTCAGCTGATTTCTCTCTGCAGCTGATCCCTCTCTCCAGCTGAGCTCTCTTGTCTGTGTCTCTCTCTCTCCAGCTGACCTCTCTCTCTCTCTAGCTGATCTCTCGCTCTTTCTCTCTCCAGCTAGTCTCTCTTTCTCCCTCTCTCTCCTGCCGATCTCTCTCTCTCTCTCTCTCTCTCAGCTGATCTCTCTCTCAACTGATCTCTCTCTCTGCAGCTGATCTCTCTCTCTCTGTCTCTGTCTCCAGCTGATCATCCACAGCTAATCTCTCTCTCTCTCCAGCTGATCTCTCTCTCTCTAGTTGATCTCTCGCTCTTTCTCTCTCCAGCTACTCTCTCTCTCTCAAGCTGATCTCTTGCTCCCTTTCTCTCGCCATCTAGTCTCTCTCTCTCCCTCTTTCTCTCTGCAGCTGATCTCTGTCTCTCTCTCCAGCTGATAATTCACAGCTAATCTCTCTTTCCAACTGATCTCCCTCTCTTGCTCAGCTGATCTCTCTCTCAACTGATCTCTCTGTCTCTCTCTCAGCTGATCTCTCCCTCTCTAGGTGATCTCTCTCTTTCTCTCTCCAGCTAGTCTCTTTCTCTCTGTCTCTCTCTCAGCTGATCCCTCTCTCCAGCTGAGCTCTCTTGTCTGTGTCTCTCTCTCTCTCCAGCTGACCTCTCTCTCTCTCTAGGTGATCTCTCGCTCTTTCTCTCTCCAGCTAGTCTCTCTCTCTCTCTGTCTCTCAGCTGATTTCTCTCAGCTGATCTCTCTCTTAAGCAGATCTCTCTGTCTGTGTCTCTCTTGTCCCAGCTGATCTCTCTCTCTCTCTCCAGCTGATCATTCACCAGCTGATCTCTCTCTCTCTCCAGCTAGCCTCTCTCTCTCAGCAGATCTCTCTTTCTCTCTCTCTCTCTCCTGCTGATCATTCTCAATGAGATCGATCTCTCTCTCTCTCAGCTTTTCTCTCTCCAGTTGAATATTCACAGCTAATCTCTCTCTCTCTCTCCAGCTGATCTGTCGCTCTCTGTCTCTCTCTCGCTCCCTCTCTCTCAGCTGATCGCTCGCTCTCAACTGATCTCTCTGTCTCTTCCCAGCTGATCTCTCTCTCTCTCTCTCTCTCTCTCTCTCTCTCTCTCTGTCTCTCTGTCTCTGTCTCTCTCTCCAGCTGATCATTCACAACTAATCTCTCTCTCTCTCTCCAGCTGATCTCTCTCTGTCTCTCTCTCCAGCTGATCATTCACCAGCTGATCTCTGCTCTCCAGCTAGTCTCTCTCTCTGTCTCTCGCTCTTTCTCTCTTCAGCTAGCATCTCTGTCTCTCAGCTGATCTCTCTTTCTCCAGCTAGTCTCTCTCGCTCTATCTCTCAGCTGATCTCTCTCTCTCTCGCTCTCTCTACAGCTGATCTCTCTCTCTCAACTAATCTCTCTCTCTCAGCTTCTCTCTCTCTCTCTCTCCAGTTGATTATTCACAGCTAATCTCTCTCTCTCAGCAGATCTCTCTTTCTCTCTCTCTCTCTCCTGCTGATCATTCTCAATGAGATCGATCTCTCTCTCTCTCAGCTTTTCTCTCTCCAGTTGAATATTCACAGCTAATCTCTCTCTCTAGCTGATCTCTCTCTATCTTTCTCCAGTTAGTTTCTCTCTCTCTCTCTCTCTCTGTCTCTCTCTCTCTCTCTCTCCAGCTGATCTCTCGCTCTCTGTCTCTCTCTCGCTCCCTCTCTCTCAGCTGATCGCTCGCTCTCAACTGATCTCTCTGTCTCTTCCCAGCTGATCTCTCTCTCTCTCTCCCTCTCTCTCTCTCAGCTGACCTCTCTCTCTCTGTCTCTCTCTCCAGCTGATCATTCACAACTAATCTCTCTCTCTTCCCAGCAGATCTCTCTCTCTCTCCAGCTGATCATTCACCAGCTGATCTCTCTCTCTCCAGCTAGTCTCTCTCTCTGTCTCTCGCTCTTTCTCTCTCCAGCTAGCATCTCTGTCTCTCAGCTGATCTCTCTCTCTCAGCTGATCTCTCTCTCTCTCGCTCTCTCTACAGCTGATCTCTCTCTCAACTAATCTCTCTCTCTCAGCTTTTCTCTCTCTCTCTCCAGTTGATTATTCACAGCTAATCTCTCTCTCTAGCTAGTGTTTCTCTCTCTCTCTCTACAGCTAATCATTCTCTGCAGCTGATCTCTCTCTCTCTCTCTATCTTTCTCCAGCTAGTTTCTCTCTCTCTCTCTCTTTCTTTGTCTCTCTCTTCCCAGCTTATCTCTCTCGCTCCCTCTCTCTGTCTCTCTCCAACTGATCATTCTCCAGCTGATCTCTCCTTTTTTCTCTCTCTCTCTTTCTCTTCAGCTGATCTCCAGCTGTTCGGTGGTAGCATCCTGACATAATTCTGCATATGTCTGCATCAGGATTTCTAGTAAAATGATTTTTTGTATTCAGACATGATTTCAATGTTTCTGATAAGCAGTTGTCACGAGATTATTTATATTGACAAAACGACCAACAGTTCCATCCGTCATTGTGGGCGTGGTCTAAAGTTAGGAGTTATATCGGACTGATCCCACCTGAGCAGGCGCTGAAGCATGTTGTTTCCTTCCTGCAGCATCGTGGTGATGGCGGGCGACACCCTCCCTATCGACGTGTACTGTCACCTGCCCGTCATGTGTGAGGACAGGAACCTGCCGTACGCCTACATCCCCTCCAAAGTGGTGAGTCTGGGAGAGGAAGCCAGATTTCTGAAGCCGGACGTCTGAGTCCTGATCAGAATAAAACCATGAACTTCCTGTTCAGCTCTTCTCACCAGATATGTTCCGACTTCAAGACTTTTTATACACAATGAGTCAGGAGAGTTTTCCAGGAAAGAGACTCACCTGGAAAACCAGGTCCACCTCCTCATTAATCCTCCAGTTCTTCCATTAAAACCAGTTCAGCTTTATTTATCCCAGAACGCTTCCAGGAGTAATGGAAAACATGCTTTTGATGTCACCGTGGCTTTCCCTGCATGCTGGGGAAACCAGGCTACTCCCAGTTTCTCTCCAGTAAAACACGGTAAAAATACGCCTCAACGCAGTACGCTTACGAGAGAAGTGGTGGTTGCGATGCAGAAACACTGTCAATAAGGTAGATCGTACAACCTGCAAAATGTTGGCTGAGTACAGGTTTAGATGTTCCGGTTTCAGACGTGGGCGTTTACCTGCTGCTGGTGGAGGCTCCTACACCTGTCTGTCCAACTGTGGGCTTCATCACCACACTCATCATTTATAGCTTCATTATTGATCTGGATCTATTATCTGTTCATCTACTTCATTTCTGATAAGTTAATGTATTCTGGGATTTACAGAAGGAAGGTGTCTGAATAAACTGGACTCTGTTTAAAAGTCTAGTTTAAGTAAAAGCAGTAAAAATATGAGGAAGGTTATTTCTTACATGTACAATAAGATGTAGAAACAACTTTACTGGATTTGATGTCACATCTACTGTGAAACCAGTAAGCAGTCCTGAAGATGTACCAAAACCAGACTGGGAGAAACATCCCAACCTGGAGAAGGAAAGTGATGTTCTCATCTGTCCATGGAGCTTTATCTAGATGTAAAACCCTGCAGCAGTGAGCCGTTCTACCTGAATATTCACCAGAGGAAGCCGAATGTGAACAGGATCCAGAACCAGCGTCTTCCGTCTTCTCTGGACCAAAGCTCATTTAAAACGATCTGAGGCAAAGTGGAAACCTGGATGAAGATGTGAACTAGTTTGTGGAAAGCATGGACGGCGTGTCCTGCAGACTAAAGAGGAGAGGGAGCATCCAGCTTGTTATCAGTGGACAGGTAAAAAGCTGCATCTCTGATGGGATGGGGCTGCATTAGTGCCTATGGCGTGGGCAGCTTCCACATCTGTGAAGCTCCATCAATGCTGAAAAGTACATGGAGGCTTTAGAGCAACATCTGCTCCATCCAGACAACGTCTCTTTCAGGGAAGACCATGCAGATTTCAGCAAGACGATGCTGAACCACATCCTGCATCCATCACAGCAGCATGGCTTCACAGGAGAAGAGTCCAACTTTTTCCAGACGTGTTGCTGCATCAGATTCACAATCCACTCATATTTTCATCACATGGTGAAACGTCTCCGTTTCATCCTCTGATGTTGTTTATCTTCTACTGGCAGTAAAAGGTGGAGCGTGAGGTTTGGGAATCGCTGCTTCTGGTTACAGTCCTGACTCTGGAATTATTTCTGTTTTTGTGGAAACTTTTTTCTACATGAATGGTTTCTGATCAGTGATGTATAAAGTCAGAATATATTTTGATTCTCAGACAAACGTCGGGTGTAAACCTGCAGGTGGAAACCATGATTTTGGGAATTTTCTCCATGGTTTTAGTGGCTGATGATTCTGATCTGGTTTTCTTAGGATCTGGGATCGTCTGCTGGATCCAAGAGGCCGACATGTGTCATCCTGATCAAACCCCACCAGGACTACCAGGAGGCATACGATGAGTGCTTGGATGAGGTCACCAGCCTGCCCAAACCCCTCTGAGCCAATGAAGGATCAGATCGGGGATCCCCCTGTTTCCAGTGTTTATGCTAAGCTAGGCTAACTAGCCTCAGGACGAGTAGGGGTGGGGGGTTGTAACGACACAAACACTGAACAGGAAGTAAAGACAGGGTTGTTTGTGTTTTCTCTGGTTTTTTGATCAGTTTGATGGATTCTGTTTCCATTCCATGTCTGTCTGGCTTGTTTAAACCCTGGAAGTCCTATACTTACGACAGTCCTTTTTGTCTTTTTTTTTTTCAATAAAAGTGCAAGAAAAAAGTCCTTTCTGTAAAATCTTTTGCCCATTTTTTTTCAGGACAACTGTACCTTCAAGAATCGGCTAAGCATTTGTCATATAAGTGCTTATAACAGTGTAATTACAAAAAAGTGGAAAACGAGTTGGAATTTTCATCAGGTTATAAACTGGAAATTGACTATTTTCTATCATCACAGACAGTTTGGTTTGTGCCGAGCTTCCAGTGTCCATGCAGGATGTTTCTGTCTGAACGTCTCAGCTGCTGTCCAGCTGAAGACCGACACCAGCCTCCATCCAGGGTCTACAACTTATGCACAGATTGCACTGTTTCCTCCCTAGGCCTTTTCCTAGGGTCCTCTCTTGTATTGGTGGATCCAGGAAAGAGGCCTTCAGAGGGGGTTTAGGTAGTCCTGTCATAACAAATTTTGCTGGGCAAAAAAATTTCTCAGAAATGATCGCAATAATATTGCGCAAGGTGATCATGTCATTTTTAGACAATTTTCAACTAATGAAATGACAATGCCAGAATAATGCAAGTACACCCTTTCAAAGATCAATAAACTTTCATTTCTAAAGAACATTTTACACGAACTGGAAGAAATGTTAAAACAATAAATAGAACGGACTCTCAGTCTCAACCACAATGAATGAAAACCAAACGCAACCAAACACAAAGTATGATTGATAAAGTCTGTTTTTTAAACAAAATTGCCTTTTTAAAAAATATATATAAAAAAAAAAATCAAACATGAGGCTCAGACAGGGAAAACCGGCAAAACTGCCAATATCATTGTATTACAAAATGGAAAAAAACAGTAGGGTTATGCCGTTTGCATGAGCGGAACATTTATTCTCAGTATTATTCCAATAATGTGTGTTTGGATGTTTTTCTGTTGGCTTTGTCTAAAGGTGCTTTGTTTCCGCACTTTTGCTTCTGATATTCTGATGTCATCGCTGCGTGTCAGACCGATCTATCAGCAGTGAGTGATCTGTGCTGTTGGGCCGGGATACCAACCCAAAAGTAATGTGGCCCACTGGGAATCCTCCTGAACCTCTCGATTAGCCGGCATTGCTCTTGGTGTGTATTTTGTTTACGGTAGTATATAGGCTGACTCTATCTGTGTAATGTGCCTGCTCATTACAGGGGTTATTACAGTAGACCAGGAAGTGAGGGCTTTGTACTGACGTCAACAGGGCGTCAAGAAGACCTAGAGATACGTGAACTCCTCCACTTGGGGCAGGACCCTATTGCAGACCCGGAGAGAGCACCCTTTTCCGGCTGAGGACCATGGTCTTGGACTTGGAAGTGTTGATTCTCATCCCAGCCGCTTCACACTCGGCTGCGAATCGCTCCAGTGAGAGCTGAAGATCACGGCCCGATGAAGCCAACAGAACCACATCATCCACAAAGAGCAGAGACCCAATCCTGAGGCCACCGAAACGGATCCCCTCAACACCTCGCCTGCACCTAGAAATTCTGTCCATAAAAGTTATGAACAGAATCGGTGACAGAGGGCAGCCTTGGTGGAGTCCAACCCGCACTGGAAACGATTCTGATTTACTGCCGGCAATGTGGACCAGTCCAGTCATACAGGGGCCGGACAGCACGTGCAAGCGGGTCTGGTACTCCATACTCCCGGAGTATCCCCAACAGGAGTCTTGGGGGAACACGGTCGAATGCCTTCTTCAAGTCCACAAAGCACATGTAGATTGGTTGGGCAAACTCCCATGCCCCCTCAAAGACCCTGAAGAGGGTGTAGAGCTGTTCCACGACCGGGACGAAAACCACACTGCTCCTCCTCAATCTGAGGTTCAACTATCCGACGGACCCTCCTCTCCAGCACCCCTGAATAGGCCTTACCGGGGAGGCTGAGGAGTGTGATCCCCCTGTAGTTGGAGCACACCCTCCAGTCCCCCTTTTTGAAGAGGGGGACCACCACCCCAGTCTGCCAGTCCAGGGGAAATGTCCCTGATGTCCACAATGATGCTGCAGAAGCGTTTCAGCCAAGACAGCCCTACAGCATCCAGAGCCTTAAGGACCTCAGCGACCTCAGCCCCAGGGATAGGAGAGCCAGAACCAGCTACCCCAGACTCTGCTTCCTCGCTTTCCGCCTGCATCCTGCCAGCATCGTAACTGCATCCTGCTTGTATCATACTCGCTTCCTGCCTACATCATACTTACATCCTTCCTGTATCATACTCCCATCCTGCCTGCATCATACTTGCAACCTGAATACATCATACTCGAATCCTACTTCAATCCTCCCTGCATTATACTCACATCCTGCCTGCATCATACTCGCATCCTGCCTGCATCCTACAGTGTCATACTGACATCCTTCCAACATCATACTCGTATCCTGCCTGCATCATTCTCGCATCCTTCCTGAGTCACACTCGCATCCTGCCTTTATCATCCTCGCATTCTGCCTGCATCCTGCCTGCATTGTACTCGCATCTTGAGTCCATTATACTTGCATCCTTCCTGCATCCTATTCGCATCATGCCTACATCCTGCCTGCATCCTACCAGTGATATACTGACATCCTTCCAGCATCATACTTGCATCCTGCCTACAACTTGCGTGCAACCTGCCTGCATTCTACCTACATCCTGCCTGCATCCTACCAGCGTCATACTGACATCCTTCCAGCATCATACTCACATCCTACCTGCATCATACTCTTATCCTACCTGCATCATACTCGCATCCTGCCTGCATCCTGCCTGCATCCTACTAGTGTTATACTGACATCCTTCCAGCATCATACTTGCCTCCTGCCTGCATCATACTCACATCCTCCCTGCATCCTACTCACATCCTGCCTGCATCCTGCCAGCATCGTAATTGAATCCTGCTTTTTCATACTCGCTTCCTGCCTGCATCATACCCACATCCTCCCTGCATCCTACTCACATCATGCCGGCATTCTACTCGCATCCTCCCTGCATCCTGCCAGCATCGTAACTGAATCCTGCTTTTTCATACTCGCTTCCTGCCTGCATCATACCCACATCCTCCCTCCTTCCTACTCACATCATGCCGGCATTCTACTCGCATCCTCCCTGCATCCTGCCAGCATTGTAACTGAATCCTGCTTTTTCATACTCGCTTCCTGCCTGCATCATACCCACATCCTCCCTGCATCCTACTCACATCATGCCGGCATTCTACTCGCATCCTCCCTGCATCCTGCCAGCATCGTAACTGAATCCTGCTTGTATCATACTCGCTTCCTGCTTGTATCATACTCACATCCTTCCTGTATCATACTTCCATCCTGCCTGCATCATACTCGCATCCTACTTGCATCCTGCCTGCATCCTTCCAGCATCATACTCGTATCCTGCCTGCATCATACTCGCATCCTTCCTGCATGATACTCGTATCCTGCCTGCATCATACTCACATCCTGCCTATATCATACTCGCATCCTGCCCGCATCCTGCCTACATCCTGCCTGCAACCTACCAGTGTTATACTGACATCCTTCCTGCATCATACTCGTATCCTGCCTGCATCATACTCACATCCGTCCTGCATCACACTCACATCCTGCCTATATCATACTCGCATCCTGCCTGCATGCTGCCTACATCCTGCCTGCAACCTACCAGTGTTATACTGACATCCTTCCAGCATCATACTCGTATCCTGCCTGCATCATACTCGCATTCTGCCTGCATCCTGCCTGCATCATACTAGCATCCTAACTGCATCATACTCGCATCCTGCCTGTATCATACTCGCATCCTTCTTGCATTCTGCCTGCATCCTGCCTGCATTGTACTCGCATCTTGAGTCCATTATACTTGCATCCTTCCTGCATCCTATTCGCATCATGCCTACATCCTGCCTGCATCCTACCAGTGATATACTGACATCCTTCCAGCATCATACTTGCATCCTGCCTACAACTTGCGTGCAACCTGCCTGCATTCTACCTACATCCTGCCTGCATCCTACCAGCGTCATACTGACATCCTTCCAGCATCATACTCACATCCTACCTGCATCATACTCTTATCCTACCTGCATCATACTCGCATCCTGCCTGCATCCTGCCTGCATCCTACTAGTGTTATACTGACATCCTTCCAGCATCATACTTGCCTCCTGCCTGCATCATACTCACATCCTCCCTGCATCCTACTCACATCCTGCCTGCATCCTGCCAGCATCGTAATTGAATCCTGCTTTTTCATACTCGCTTCCTGCCTGCATCATACCCACATCCTCCCTGCATCCTACTCACATCATGCCGGCATTCTACTCGCATCCTCCCTGCATCCTGCCAGCATCGTAACTGAATCCTGCTTTTTCATACTCGCTTCCTGCCTGCATCATACCCACATCCTCCCTCCTTCCTACTCACATCATGCCGGCATTCTACTCGCATCCTCCCTGCATCCTGCCAGCATTGTAACTGAATCCTGCTTTTTCATACTCGCTTCCTGCCTGCATCATACCCACATCCTCCCTGCATCCTACTCACATCATGCCGGCATTCTACTCGCATCCTCCCTGCATCCTGCCAGCATCGTAACTGAATCCTGCTTGTATCATACTCGCTTCCTGCTTGTATCATACTCACATCCTTCCTGTATCATACTTCCATCCTGCCTGCATCATACTCGCATCCTACTTGCATCCTGCCTGCATCCTTCCAGCATCATACTCGTATCCTGCCTGCATCATACTCGCATCCTTCCTGCATGATACTCGTATCCTGCCTGCATCATACTCACATCCTGCCTATATCATACTCGCATCCTGCCCGCATCCTGCCTACATCCTGCCTGCAACCTACCAGTGTTATACTGACATCCTTCCTGCATCATACTCGTATCCTGCCTGCATCATACTCACATCCGTCCTGCATCACACTCACATCCTGCCTATATCATACTCGCATCCTGCCTGCATGCTGCCTACATCCTGCCTGCAACCTACCAGTGTTATACTGACATCCTTCCAGCATCATACTCGTATCCTGCCTGCATCATACTCGCATTCTGCCTGCATCCTGCCTGCATCATACTAGCATCCTAACTGCATCATACTCGCATCCTGCCTGTATCATACTCGCATCCTGCTTGCATTCTGCCTATATCCTGCCTGCATCCTACCAGTGTTATGCTGACATTCTTCCAGCATCATACTTGCCTTCTCCCTGCATCCTACTCACATCCTGCCTGCATCCTGCCAGCATCGTAACTGCATCCTGCTTGTATCATACTCGCTCCCTGCCTACATCATACTCACATCCTGCCTACATCCTGCCTGCATCCTACCAGGGTCATGAAATGAAATGAATGAATGAAATGAAAAATACTTTATTAATCCCAAAGGGAAATTCAATATTGTAGTAGTAGTAATTTTTTTTTTTTTTTTTTTTTTTTTTTTTTTAACAATCACATTAATTAATTAAGGGCTTTGTTCTTCAGCCTGATAGCTGCTGGAAGGAAGGATCTTCTGTATCTCTCTGTCTTGCATCGGACTGAACAAGCCTCCCACTGAACACACTCTGTTGTTTCGTCACGGCGTTGTGTAGAGGGTGTGAAGGATCTTCCATTATCTTCGTCAGCTTGTACAGAATTCTTTTTTTGATGATCAACTCCAGCGGCTCCAGAGTTACTCCAAGCACAGAACCGGCTTTCTTGATCAGTTTGTTAATTCTTTTCAAGTCTCTGGTTCTGATGCCGCTGCCCCAGCAGATTGCTGCAAAGCTGATTGCACTTTCAACAACAGACCTGTAGAACATTTGCAACATTTTGGTGCAGACGTTAAAAGATCTCAGCTTCCTTAAGAAGTAGAGTCTGCTCTGACCTTTCTTGTAAATGTACTCAGTGTTGCTTTTCCACTCAAGTCTGTTGTCCAGCTGAACTCCAAGGTACTTGTATTCCTCCACCACCTCCACCTCCTCTCCCATGATGGAAACACTTCTATGTGTGTTCTTGTTCCTCCTGAAGTCAACAATCATCTCCTTTGTTTTCTTGGTATTCAAGATGAGATGATTGTCACCGCACCATTTCACAAACTGACCGACCTGTTCTCTGTACTCTGCTTCTTGTCCATCACTGATACACCCAACAACTGCTGAGTCATCAGAGTATTTCTGCAGATGACAGAACTCAGAGTTGTACTGGAAGTCTGAGGTGTACAGCGTGAATAGAAATGGTGAAAGTACAGTCCCTTGTGGTGTTCCAGTGCAGCTGACCACCATCTCAGACACACAACCTTTCAGTCTCACAAACTGTGGTCTGTTTGTGAGGTAGTCGTAAATCCAGGTGGTTGTGGAGGGATCCACCTGGAATTTCTGCAGCTTCTCACACAGCAGAGCAGGCTGAATTGTATTAAAAGCACTTGAGAAATCAAAGAACATGACCCTCAAAGTGCTGCCTGACTGGTCCAGATGAGAGTGGGCTCTCTGAAGCAGGTATATGATGGCATCTTCAACCCCAAGCCCATTACGGTATGCAAACTGTAATGGGTCCTGAAAGGTGTTCACCTGCTTGCTGAGGTGAGCCAGTAAGAGTCTCTCCAGGACTTTCATGACGTGAGATGTCAGGGCGACTGGTCTGTAGTCTTTTGGTTCAGCTGGTTGTGGTTTTTTAGGCACTGGAACAAGGCAGGATGTTTTCCACAGCACCGGGATTCTTCTCTGACTCAGGCTGGTGTTGAACAGGTGCCGGAGAATCGGACATAGCTGTTTTGAGCAGGTCTTGAGAACTCTGGGACTGACACCATCTGGACCTGCAGCCTTGTTCTGGTTCAGTTTCACCAGTTGTTGCATGACTTGGTTACAGGAGACAGACAGAGTGGAGGTGGAGGCAGAGGAGGTTTCAGGAAGTCCTGATGTGGAGGGAGATGAGGTTGTGTCCAGGTCCTTGACTGAGCTGCAGGGTGACAGAGTGGAGGTGTGACAGGAAAGCTGTGGGCTCATGGAGGGTGTGTGGCTAGTTGGGGTTGAAGCAGGAGATGAGCTAAACCTATTGAAGAACATGTTCAGTTCATTCGCTCTGTCCAGACCTCCATCGGTCTGATCCTCCTTTATCCCGAAGCCAGTGATCTTCTTCATTCCTGACCACACATCCCTCACATTGTTTTTCTGAAGCTTACTTTCCAACTTCTTCCTGTAGTCCTCCTTGCACTTCTTCGTTTGTGTTTTAAGTTGTTTTTGTGTGGACTTCAATAACTCCCTGTCTCCATCCCTAAAAGCTTTCTTTTTGATGTTCAGCAGCTTTTTCAGGTCACTGGTGATCCAGGGTTTGTTATTGGGGAAGCACCTCACTGTTCTTGTTGGAACGGTGCTGTCCACACAGAAGTTAATATAATCTGTCACACACTCAGTCAAGGCGTTGATGTCATCTCCATGAGGTTCACATAGGACGTTCCAGTCTGTAGCCTCGAAGCATCCTCTCAGAGCATCTTCAGCTTCATTAGACCAGGTTCTAATAGCCTTTCTAATGACTGGTTGTTGCTGAACGATGGGCTTGTAGGAGGAGGAGAGAAGAACTAGGTTATGGTCTGATCTTCCTAAAGGTGGCAGGGCAAAGGAGCTGTATGCATTTTTAATATTTGCATAAAATAAGTCCAACGTTTTGTTTTCTCTGGTGGAGCAGCTGACAAACTGTTGGAAAGTTGGTAGAGTTGCAGAGAGGGAGATGTTGTTAAAATCTCCAGAGATCGCCACAAATGCGTTTGGATGTTGTGTTGAAGCCTGGCCACTACAGAGTTAATGACATCACAGGCTGCGTCTGGAGCGGTACCAGGTAATATATATACCGCTACCAGAATAACGCATGTGAACTCTCTGGGTAAATAATACGGGCGGAGACTCACAGCTAGCAGTTCAATGTCTCTTGTGCAGATCTTCTCTTTAACAGTGACATGTTCAGGATGACACCAGCGCTGGTTTACCAGCACCGCAATTCCACCTCCCTTCAGCTTCCCGCTGAGTTGTTTATTGCGGTCTGCACGGACCGTCCTGAAGCCGTGTACAGACGCATTACAGTCTGGGATGTGTTCATGCAGCCATGTCTCGGTGAAGCACATAATACTGCACTCTCTGTATTCTTTAAGAGACCTGGTTAGCACCTGAAGTTCATCAATTTTGTTAGCTAGCGATCTCACGTTTCCCATAACAACCGTTGGAAGAAACGGTTTGAATCGCCACCGTTTTTCTCTCTGCCTCGCTCCTGCCCTGCATCCTCTTCTCTTTCTTTTCAACTCCGTTGGGATTTGAAGTGTTGTTTCACTGATAATCTTGAGTTTGGAGAGTTTTATCAGTTGATCCCGATGGTAAACAAGTCTCGTTGCCATGGAGACTCACAATAACAAGTCTTGCAAAAACAGAAAAATATTCAGAAAAATCTCCCGTATAGCACAGCCTCTGACCAGCGTGAAAAATCAACCCGAACAGACACAGATTGACAGCTGATGTCTTAAAAAAGACGGCTATATTGCAAAAAATCACGAGTTAAAAACAGAGCTACTACAATTGCTGCTGCCACCTAGCGGCGCATTCTAGAACCTCTGTCATACTGACATCCTTCCAGCATCATACTCGCATCCTTCCAGCATCCTGCCTACATCCTGCCTGCAACCTGCCAGTGTTATACTGACATCATTCCAGCATCATACTCGTATCCTGCCTGCATCATACTCACATCCTACTCACATCCTGCCTGCATCATACTCGCATCCAGTCACCATCATGCTCACATACTGCCTAAATCCTGCCTGCATCCTGCCTGCATCATACTCGCATCCAGTCACCATCATGCTCACATACTGCCTAAATCCCGCCTGCATCCTGCCAGCATCATACTCGCATTCTGCCTGCATCCTACTTGCATCCTGCCTGCATCCTATTTGCATCCTACCTGCATCATACTCGCATCCTATCAACATCATACTCGCATCCTGCCTACATCCTGCCTGCATCCTACCAGCATCATACTGACATCCTTCCAGCATCATACTCGCTAGTGATGCGCGGGTCGGGGTTTTTTCCGACCCACGGGTCCCGCTCTTTTAAAAAATTCTGACCGCACCAACCCGCCCCGCACCTCCGCTTCTATTTTTTTTAACCCAACCCGACCCGCCCCGCCCCACTAAAACACATCTTATGACATTGACGAATGCTTTTATTTAGTCTGAGAAAGGTGCATATGGTCTCCTAAATTGGCACTGGAAACTGGCAACACAAAATGTATTTTCATTTGAACGTTAAGCCTATAAACATAAATAGGCAAATTAATAAAGTGTTTTAAAGCGTTTAAGCGTTAAGTGTTATAAAGCACATAGCCAATGCTGCTGTTGTTGTCTGCACTGATTACCTCGTTGAACCTGTCCCAAACCTGTGATTTAGCCATTTGACCCTCCTTCTTCTTTTTAAGGACGTAAACACCCGAACGAATATTATTCAACACTTCTTCCATCTTTTGTTGCTTGTCTGCTTGGCGCTTTCTGCACGTAGTCTGCGTAGCCTATTACGCGCCTACGTGGACATTACGTTATAAAACGTGACCTGTGTTTAAATAACTGATAAATATTTTGTCTTACTTATTATAGTAACAAAATGTAGACACTGATTAAGGTCTTTATTTTCAGTTTGACAAAAAATAAAATTAATAGATAGAACTAGATATTTCAGAATAGTAAACCACACCAACCCGCCCCGCAGTGAAGCGAAAATTCTTTGACCCGCCCCAACCCGAACCGCGGGTAACCCGCGGGACCCGCGGGTTAGGGGGCGGCCCGCGCATCACTAATACTCGCATCCTGCCTGTATCATACTTGCATCCTATCACCATCATACTCGCATCCTGTCTACATCCTGCCTGCATCCTACTAGCGTCATGCTAACATCCTTCCAGCATCCTGTCTACATCCTCCTCCCATCCTGCCTGCATTGTACTCGCATCCTGCATGCAACCAATGCGCATCCTGCCTGCATCATACTCGCATCCTGCCTGCACCCTGCCTACATCGTACTTGCATCCTGCCTGAATCATATTAACATCCTGCCTGCATCATACTCGCAACCTGCCTGTGTCATACTCGCATTCTGCCTGCATCCTATTCGCATCATGCCTGCATCCTGCCTGCATCCTACCAGTGTTATACTGACATTCTTCCAGCATCATATTTGCCTCCTGCCTGCATCATATTCGCAACCTGCCTGCATCATACTCTTATCCTGCCTCCTATATACTTGCATCCTGTCACCATCAGTTTCCCATCCTGCCTGCATCCTACCAGCATCATACTGACATCCTTCCAGCATCATAATTGCATCCTGCCTGCATCATACTCGCATCCTGCCTACATGCTATTCGCGTCATGCCTGCATCCTACTTGCATCCTATCACCATCATACTTGCATCCTGCCCACATCCTGCATGCATCCTACCAATCTTATACTAACATCCTTCCAGCATCATACTTGCCTCCTGCCTGCATCATACTCACATCCTAACTGTATCATACTCGCATCCTGCCTGCATCATACTCACATTCTATTCTATTCTATTCTACAGTAATTTAGCAGACACTTTTATCCAAAGCGACTTACATTTGAGAGTAAGAACAATACAAGCATGAATTCAAACAAGATGGGACGTCATAATTAAGTGATAGACTGCTTTGAGTCCAGTTGGACACAGGTGCTGTCATGTAGTGCTAGAGGCAGTGAGTATAATTTTTTTTTTTTTTTAAGTTTTCATCACACAATATCATCTTGGGCATAAGTGCAGCAGCTTCTTCAGTACTTGGTTGAGCCAAAGAGCTGGACAAATCTTTCTAACTCATTCTGAGTAGAAGAGTTAAGCTAAGTGTGGAAATGCTCCTTAAACAACTGAATCTTTAGCTTGCTCTTAAAAGTGGATAAGGACTCTGCGGATCGGACGGAGTTTGGTAGATGGTTCCATCACCGGGGAACAACAGAGGAGAAGAATCTAGCTACTGATGTGGCGCCACCTTGTGGTGGAGTGTAGCTCTGGATTAAGGAGTGGAGGTAGAATGGAGCCGCTTGGATTATTGTTTTGTAAGCCAGAAGCAGAGCTTTGAATTTGATGCGCTGCAACTGGAAGCCAGTGGAGAGCGATTAGCAGCGGAGTGACATGAGCTCTTTTGGGCTGGTTGAAGACCAGACGTGCTGCTGCGTTCTGGATCATCTGCCGAGGTTAAACTGACCATGCAGGCAGGCCAGCCAGTAAGGAGTTGCAGTAGTCAATGCGTGAAATGACCAGAGCCTGGACCAGGAGCTGGGTCGTGTGTTCAGTCAGTTAGGGTCTGATCCTCCTGATGTTGTAGAGAGCAAATTGGCAAGACCGGGAATCCGAGGCAACATGGTCCTTAAAGGTCAGCTGGTTGTCTACCATGACACCAAGATTCCTGGTAGAAGACGTAGGCACACGTGTGATGGAGTCAAGCTGCACGCTTATCTGTGGCGGTAAAGAAGGATTGGCTGGAAAGACAATAAGCTCAGTCTTGGACAGATTTAGCTGAAGGTGGCGATCCTTCATCCATGCGGAGATATCAGCAACATGCTGATATTCACATTGAGACGGTTGTGTCGTCAGGTGGGAAAGAAAGGAAAAGCTGAGTGTCATCTGCATAGCAGTGGTAGGAGAAACCATGAGAGCTAATGATGCACCGAGTGAGGAGGTGTATAGTGAAAAGAGAAGAGGGCCAAGCACCGAGCCCTGAGGCACCCCTGTTGTCAGCCCATGTGATCTGGACATTCCCCCTTGCCAAGATACATCCTACCTGCTTCATGCTTGCATCCTGTCACCATCATACTCGCAACCTGCCAGCATCATGGTCGCGTCCTGCCTGCATCATACTCTGCTCCTTTTTTTTTTTTTTTTTTTAACTTGTCCTGTCCAGCATCATAGCAGCAAAATGATAATCTGGTTGCTGTATCGTGCTGAATAAATTTGCTCTGCCAAGGGGAGGCCTATGGGTAAGGCTCCTCTTGATAATGTAATAAATTTATTTATTTATTTACTTTGAATCACGGAATCTATGTAATCTTGCTGGACCTGACCGGGGGGGACAGAACAAATGGAAAAGAGCAAAAAGAGCAAAAGGGAAAAAAGAAAGGAGACAAAAAGATCACAGACAGAAGGAAACGTCCCTTCAATCCACACCATCACCAGACAACAAACTATTACACCTGTACGTGAACACACCAGAAAATTTCCTACAACTTTTACAAAAGCAGAAACACACACACAGAAAAAACAGGGCTGCTAGTCATTAAGAGTTTTTACATAATAACCAAATCAAAAAGACAACAGCGATCAGATACTAACTCACAGGAAAAATAAAAAAAAAAAAAAAATAGAATTATCGCTTAGTATTAAAACCCACTGGACAACTCAGTGACTGTGTCAGCATGCAGAGCATGAGAAACAAGGAGTGATCAGTGCTAAAGAGTGGTGAGTGAGATCATACAAATGCGACCTCGCCTCCACGGTGGCCAGAGGCAGACCAGGGCCAGAGGTCCGGGCCCCCAGCAGCAGACCCAGAGCACCAACCCAAGCAACCCCACCACGAAGACGACTCCAGCCCCACCCGAAGGGCGGCAGAGGAGAACCCCAGCAAGAGCCCCCCACGGCACAGGTCCCAGTGGGCCAAGATCAGCAGCCGCCGGCCCCGCCAGGGTCCAACCACCCAGGGCAGCCCAAGCGAAGGGTCCAGGGCCCCAGGAGCCCAGAGGCGGCTGCCCCACCCCCCAAAGGCAGAGGGCCTGCAACATGCCTAGGAGGACCAGGCCCCCCCCAGACAGCCACCCGGCGTAGGCCAGCACACACCCCGATGTCCCAGCCGCACACCCCGGGAACCAGTGTGCTATTGGCCCGCTCCCCCCACTCCCCACCTACTCCAATCTGCACCCCATGTAACCCCACACTCACACCCTCCCCCATGCCGCACCCACAATCACTCACCACCACACAGTCACACCACACACAACCCACCCACCATGCCCCGTAGGGGACACCCCAGGTGGACCAGAGGACAGCGAGCCCCAAGCACCCCCCCTTGACCCAACACCCACAGAGCCAGCAGCCCACCAGCGCAGCCACCCGGGGACCTGCCTGTATCATCCTCGAATCCTGCATGCATCATACTCGCATCCTGCCCGCATTCTACCATTGTCATAGTGACATCCTTCCAGCATAATACTCGCGTCCTACCTGCATCATACTCACATCCTACCTGCATCATACTTGCATCCTGTCACCATCATGCTTACATCCTGCCTACATTCTGCCTGCATCCTGCCAGCATCATACTTGCATCCTACCTACATCTTACTTGCATCCTGCCTGCATCATACTCACATCCTATCTGCATCATCCTCCCATCCTTCCTCTATCATACTCTCAACCTGAATACGTCATACTCGCGTACTACCTTCATCATACTCGCATCCTGCCCACATCCTGCATGCATGATACTTGAATCCTTCCTGCATCCTACTCGCATCCTGCCTGCATCGTAACTGCATCCTGTTTCTATCATACTCGGTTCCTGCCTGTATCATACTCCCATTCTGCCTGCATCATACTCGCAACCTGAATACATCACACTCGCATCCTGCCTGCATGATACTTGAATCCTACCTGCATCCTGTCAGCATCGTACTCGCATCCTGCCTACATCCTGCCATCATCATACTCCCGTCCTGCCTGCATTGTACTCCCATCCTGCCTGTATCATACTCTCATCCTGCCTATATCATACTTGCATCCTGCCTACATCATACTCCCATCCTGCCTGCATTGTATTCGCATCCTGCCTGCATCCTACTTGCATCCTGCCTGCATAATACTCACATCCTACCTGCATCATACTCGCATCCTGCCTGTACCATACCCACATCCTGTCTGTATCTTACTCACATCTTGCCTGCATTATACTCTCATCCTGCCAGCATCATGCCAGTATCATTTCCATATCGTGCCAGTGTTGATCCCGCGTCTTGCCAGCATCGTACCAGCGTCATTTCTACATCCTGCCAGCATCGTGCTAGCATCGTTCCCGCATTCTGCCAGCATTGTGCCAGTGTCATTTTTGCATCCTGCCAACATTGTGTCAGCGCCGTTCCTGCATCGTGCTAGCGTCAATCCAGCATTGTGTCAGTGTTGTTCCTGCATCGTGCCAGCATCATTCCCGCATTGTACCAGCGTAGTTCTCACATCGTACCAGTGTCGTTTCCACATCTTGCCAGCATTGTTCCCCCATCGTACCAGCATCAAGCCAGCGCCATTCCCGCATCATGCCAGCATCATTCCCACATTGTGCCAGCGTCGTTCCCGCATCCTGCCAGCATCATACCAGCATTGTTCCAGCGTCATACCTGCTTTTTGCCAGCGTTGTTCAAGCATCCCTTCTGCATCGTGACATCATCACTTCCACATCATGCTTGCATCATTCTCACATCGTGCCAGCGTCGTGCCAGCATTGTTCTTGTATCCTTCCAGCATCAGGCCAGCGTCATTCCTGCATCGTGTCAGTGTCATTCCCGCATCGTTCCTGCATCGTTCCGGCGTCATTTCCACAGCCTGCCAGCATCATGCAACTGTCGTTTCTGAATCATGCCAACGTTGTTCCCACAATAAAAAAGAAGAAAACAAAAAAAAAACGCCGTTCCCACACTGTACCTGCATTGTTCCCGCATCCTGCCAGCACTGAACCAGCGTCATTCCTGCATCATGCCATCATTGTGCCGGCGTGGTTCCCGCATCCTGCCAGCATCGTGTCTGCATCATTCCCACATCCTTCCAGCATCGAGCCAGTGTCATTCCCGCATCATGCCAGCATCGTTCCCACATTGTTCCAGCGTCGTTCCTGCATTCTGCCAGCATCGTATCAGGGTCATTCACGAATCCTGCCAGCATCGTGCCAGCATCATTCCCGCATCATGTCAGCCATGTGCCAGCGTCGCTCCTGCATCATTCCCAAACAACCAGCTGTATGGTGCTGAGGAAACCATGAACCATGTACATCTAAAATACAGCAGCTGTCGGTTCCAGCTGAGTGATGTCATGCTCATGTATTTACAGTCAATTTTAAAAACAGAAGGTATGACCAGCAAAAAAGCCTTTATTTAAGTCAGAGAACATAAGCAAGACATTTCTTAACATAAAGATTGACAGTTTGTGAAAAAGACCAAAACTGAATACTGCAGACCTGCAAGCTTCACCCAACAAAAAGCATCAAATGATCATCACAAAATAACTGAAATGAATCTCTACAAAGAAACAGAAAATGGACTTTAAACTGAAAAGAAACCACAGTAACGTGCAAAGATCTGATGTTTTTACTTGTGAATGTCAGAGGTTAACATTCATCTGTTTCGGTTTGGCGGCTGCTCCTCCAGTTCAGTTTGGTCAGGACCAGTTCTGTCTGGTCATATAGTATCCAACCGGGTCAGAGAGAAGACACTGGTTCTGCTGGCTGGCACTGCGGTTTTTGGCATCAATAAGGAGCAGAGGAGACTGGGAATAATGGCTGATGATGTCACTGACAGACAGGAAAGACTGTGAACACAAAAAGTAAATCTGAGTATATCACCCTCTACATCAGGGGTAGCCAACGTTGGTCCTCGAGGGCACCAATCCGGCAGGTTTTCCAGATTTCCGTGCCCCAACACACCTGACTTAAACTAACGAGTCATTGTGGAGATCCTTATAGGCTGTTGGATCCATTTCATTTGAGTCAGGTGTGCTGGAGCAGGGAAATCTGGAAAACCTGCCGGATAGGTGCCCTCGAGGACCAACGTTGGCTACCCCTGCTCTACATGATAAACACCATAACCACCGCCCTCTAACTGATGAACACCGTAACCACCGCCCCTTACATGATAAACACCTAACCACTGCCCTCTACATGATAAACACCGTAACCACCGCCCTTTACTTGATAAACACCGTGACCACCTCCCTCTAGCTGACAAACACCGTAACCACTGCCCTCTACATGACAGACACCGTAACCACCACCCCTTACATGATAAACACCATAACCACCGCCCTTTCCATGATAAATACAGTAACCACCGCCCTCTAACTGAAAAACGCCGTAACCACCGCCCTTTACATGATGAATCCCATAACCACTGCCCTCTACATGACAAACACCATAAACACTGCCCTCTAAATGATAAACACCGTGACCACTGCCCTTTACATGATAAACACCATAACCATCGCCCTCTAACTGAAAAACGCTGTAACCACCGCCCTTTACATGATAAATCCCATAACCACCGCCCTCTACATGACAAACACTGTAAACACCGCCCTCTACATGATAATCACCGTAACCACCGCCCTCTACATGATAAACACCGTAACCACCGCCCTTTACATGATAAACATTGTAACCACCTCCCTCTAACTGACAAACACCGTAACCACCGCCCTCTACATGACAAACACCGTAACCACTGCCCCTTACTTTATAAGCACCATAACCACCGCCCTTTCCATGATAAATACAGTAACCACCGCCCTCTAACTGAAAAACGCCGTAACCACCGCCCTTTACATGATAAGTCCCATAACCACCTCCCTCTACATAATAATCACTATAACCACCGCCCTTTCCATGATAAACACCGTAACCACTTCCCTCTAACTGACAAACACCGTAACCACCTCCCTCTACATGACAAACACTGTAACCACCGCCCTTTTATGATAAACACCATAACCACCGCCCTCTAACTGAAAAACATCATAACCACTGCCCTCTACATGATAAACACCGTAAACACCGCCCTCTAAATGATAATCACAGTAACTACCGCCCTTTCAATGATAAACACCGTAACCACCTCCCTCTACATGATAAACACCGTAACCACCGCCCTCTACATGATAAACACCGCCCTCTAAATGATAATCACCGTAACCACCGCCCTTTCAATGATAAACACCGTAACCACCTCCCTCTAACTGACAAACACCGTAACCACCACCCCTTACATGATAAACACCATAACAGCCGCCCTCTCCATGATAAACACCATAACCACCGCCCTCTAGATGATAAACACCGTAACCACCGCCCTTTCCATGATAAACACCATGATCACCTCCCTCTAACTGAAAAACGCTGTAACCACCGCCCTCTCCATGACAAAAACTGTAAACACCACCGTCTAAATGATAAACGCCGTAACCACCGCCCTCTCCATGAGAAATGTTGTAACCACGCCCTCTACATGATAAACACTGTAAACACCACTGTCTACATGACATACGCTGTAACCACCGCCCTATCCATGACAAACTCCATGACCACGCTCTCTACATGATAAACACTATAACCACGCCCTCTCAATGACAAGCGCCGTAACCACCGCCCTCTACATGACAAACACCGTAACCACCGCCCTCTACATGACCAACACCGTAACCACCGCCCTCTACATGACCAACACCGTAACCACCACCCTCTACACGATAAACACCGTAACCACCGCCCTTTACATGATAAACACCGTGACCACCGCCCTTTACATGACAAAAATCTTAACCACCGCCCTTTCCATGACGAACACTGTAAACACCTCCCTCTAACTGACAAACACCGTAACCACCGCCCTCTACATGACAAACACCGTAACCACCGCCCCTTACATGATAAACACCATAACCACCGCCTTTCCATGATAAACACAGTAACCATCGCCCTCTACATGGTAAACACCATAACCACCGCCCTCTAACTGAAAAATGCCGTAACCACCGCCCTTTACATGATAAACACAGTAACCACCGCCCTCTACATGATAAACACCGTAATCACCGGCCTTTACACGATAAATCCCATAACCACCGCCCTCTACATGACAAACACTGTAAACACCGCCCTCTACATGATAATCACTGTAACCACCTCCCTCTAACTGACAAACACCGTAACCACCGCCCTCTACATGGTAAACACCATAACCACCGCCCTCTAACTGAAAAATGCCGTAACCACCGCCCTTTACATGATAAACACAGTAACCACCGCCCTCTACATGATAAACACCGTAATCACCGGCCTTTACACGATAAATCCCATAACCACCGCCCTCTACATGACAAACAACGTAAACACCGCCCTCTACATGATAATCACCGTAACCACCGCCCTCTAACTGACAAACACCGTAACCACCGCCCTTTACATGATAAACACCGTAACCACCGGCCTTTACACGATAAATCCCATAACCACCGCCCTCTACATGACAAACACCGTAAACACCGCCCTCTACATGATAATCACTGTAACCACCTCCCTCTAACTGACAAACACCGTAACCACCGCCCTCTACATGACAAACACCGTAACCACCGCCCTTTCCATGATAAACACCGTGATCACCTCCCTCTAACTGAAAAACGCAGTAACCACCGCCCTCTCCATGACAAAAGCTGTAAACACCACCGTCTAAATGATAAACGCCGTAACCGCCGCCCTCTCCATGAGAAATGTTGTAACCACGCCCTCTACATGAGAAACACTGTAAACACCACCGTCTAAATGATAAACGCCGTAACCACCGCCCTCTCCATGAGAAATGTTGTAACCACGCCCTCTACATGAGAAACACTGTAAACACCACTGTCTAGATGACATACGCTGTAACCACCACCCTATCCATGACAAACTCCATAACCACGCCCTCTACATGATAAACACTGTAAACACCACCGTCTAAATGATAAACGCCGTAACCACCGCCCTCTCCATGAGAAATGTTGTAACCACGCCCTCTACATGATAAACACTGTAAACACCACCGTCTAAATGATAAACGCCGTAACCACCGCCCTCTCCATGAGAAATGTTGTAACCACGCCCTCTACATGAGAAACACTGTAAACACCACCGTCTAAATGATAAACGTTGTAACCACCGCCCTATCCATGAGAAACACTGTAAACACCGCCGTCTACATGATAAACGTCGTAACCACCGCCCTCTCCATGAGAAACACTGTAAACACCGCCGTCTACATGATAAACGTCGTAACCACCGCCCTCTCCATGAGAAATGTTGTAACCACGCCCTCTCCATGAGAAACACTGTAAACACCACCGTCTAAATGACATACGCTGTAACCACCGCCCTATCCATGACAAACTCCATAACTACGCCCTCTACATGATAAACACTATAACCACACCCTCTCAATGACATGCGCCGTAACCTCCGCCCTCTCCATGATAAACACTATAACTACACCCTCTCCATGATAAACACTATAACCGCTCCCTTTTACCATGACAAACACTATAACCACCGCCCTCTCCATGATAAACACCATAACCACCGTTTTCTCCAAGACATACGCTGTAACCACCGACCTCTACATGCCAAATGCAATAACCACCACCCTCTCCATGATAAACACCGTAACTACCTCCCTCTACATGATAATCACTATAACCACCACCCTCTCCATGATAAGCACCGTAACCACCTCCCTCTACATGATAATCACTATAACCACCACCCTCTCCATGATAAGCACCGTAACCACCTCCCTCTACATGATAATCACTATAACCACCGCCCTTTCCATGATAAACACCGTAACTACCTCCCTCTACATAATAATCACTATAACCATCACCCTCTCCATGATAAGCACCGTAACCACCTCCCTCTACATGATAATCACTATAACCACCGCCCTTTCCATGATAAACACCGTAACTACCTCCCTCTACATGATAATCACTATAACCACCACCCTCTCCATGATAAGCACCGTAACCAACGCCCTCTACATGACAAACACAGTGACCACCGCCCTCAGCATGATAAAAATCATAACCACGGCCCTTTCCATGATAAACACCGTAACCAACGCCCTCTACATGACAAACACAGTGACCACCGCCCTCTAACGATAAACACCATAACCACCCCCCTCTCCATGACAAAGGCTTTAAACACCGCCCTATCCATGACAAATTCTTTTTTTTTGTTTGTTTTTTAACTTGTCCTGTCCAGCATCATAGCAGCAAAATGATAATCTGGTTGCTGTATCGTGCTGAACAAATTTGCTCTGCCAAGGGGAGGCCTATGGGTAAGGCTCCTCTTGATAATGTGATTAATTTATTTATTCATTTACTTTGAATGATGGAATCTATGTAATCTTGCTGGACCTGACCGGAGGGGACAGAAAAAGATGGAAAATAGCAAAAAGAGCAAAAGGGAAAGAAGAAAGGAGACAAAAAGATCACAGACAGAAGGAAAACACCGCCGTCTACATGAGAAACACCATAACCACCACCCTCTCCATGTTAAATTCCATAACCACCGCCCTCTAATGATAAACGCCATAACCACCGTTCTCTCCATGATATGCATCGTAGCCACTGCCCTCTTTGGTGTATGCATCTTATTGGATGAGGGAGACCTGCATTGAACTCAACTACAACAGGGTCACAGGACAGAATATTCTGGTCCCGCCAGAGTTTCTCTTGACTTCCTCTGTACTGGTATAAGTTGAATGTTAACGTGTGTGTTGTGTTTACCTCCTGGACTTTGAGTCCAGTACCCAGCTGGTACTGCTGATTCTGCTGCCTTATCTGGACATTGTAGACCTTGTCCTGGTAGTAGACCATGAGGGTGAATGGCTGGTTGGCCTGCTGCCGGATGCTGTCCCTTACTAGGTATGCCCCATCCTCAACACAGAAAGACAATGTAGATCAGACTTTACTAACAAAAGAACCACATTTACCACCTGTCCCCCCAAATAATTGTTGTTTAGAGCTACACGAGCTATATGACCCTTAAAACTTACAAAAAACAAAACAATAAACTTTTGATTACAATTTATGTCATGATAAAAAAAAATGCCAAACCTGCCCACGAATAGACTTCATAAATCTACACCACATCCCGATCTCTCATTTTCTGAACTTTTTAACATTTGTTTTTAGTTCTAGATTTTAATGAAAGATTCTTTCCTGTTTTCTGCGTTTCTGAACAGCTTTTCAGAGGGCTACAACACTTGCAGCAGTAGCTGAGTTTTGGGATTTGATCCACTGTTTTGGACATATTTCCAGCTTGGTACTTTTCAGAAACTGCTGTGTCCTTGTCCTGGATGTCTGCTAATTTCTCCCCAGAACTGCACTTAACCTTTAGTCAGGATTCTGTCAATAGGTTTATACCTTATTATTAGAGCCAGAGCAGAAGGGTTGAAGACCCCTGACGTAGATAAAGACTCTACCTGACTAACAGGAGGATCTGACCAAGCAATGTTTTGTTAGTTGACGAGTACCATCCTGAATCCTTTAGACTTTATGTAGGAGAGCCAGAACAGTTCGGAGATGTTGTTACCTTGCGGACTTGTTTCAGACATCCTTCAGCCTGACCGCGAGTCACTTTACCCACATACCAGCGAGGGTCCAGGTCCTGCACAAACACATGAAGTCATGATGAGCTGCACATCTCAGGAACAACAGCACCACCTGCTGCTCTGACTGAGGAACATCCACAAAAACCACCTTCAGGTTCAATGCTCCGATTGTTCACATTTCTTTCAGCTCGTTTGTTTCTCAGCTTCACACATTTTCTCCTGTTTCATTCAACAGTTTTTACATTTTCAGAAAGATTTTCTCTTTAAGGCCTTAACCGGCAGCTCTCGACTTAGTTTTTAATTAAGAGTTTTATAAAGTCTCTTAGATGCTATGGTGTTGAGATATTAAACATCTATTTGACCGGGCCAGGCTCTCCCCTTTTGATTGACATCTCGTTTGACCAACTAAGTGGATCTATGGTTTCCCCTGAGCCAATAAAATCCACCCATTGGTGCCTCATGTGACAGGACTACATACTCTTACAGCAGCAGATCTGGCCTATCAGCTCTGGCGCCAATTCTGACGCTACAGACGTTCAGCCAATCAAATTCCTGTCATGGCGATGTGCTGCTTTAGTGTGTGGATGCTGAAATGGCTTCAGGGAGTTTGTGCGTGAACAGCCGGTTCGAGTGTGTGCGTATATACGTTAAAAAGACAAAGCTTTGATTTGTGTTCTTCTGTTTTCCAACTAAAGGATGGTAAAAGGTGCCAAAGAGAGAATATTCTTTGGAAGAGGTGGTGGAGCTGGTCACAACGGGAGATGCTGTCTCCATAGCGTTTCACACGGCCCTGACTCACCTGCAGCATCCCAGCATCTGTGGTAGGATGCTGCTTGTGGACTTCAGCTCAGCCTTTAACACCGTTCTCCCGGATCTGCTGGTCCTGAAGCTCCACAACCTGATCTGCCAGCATCACTCTGCACCTGGATCAGGGACTTCCTCACCAACAGGCCCAGGTGGTGAGGACAGCTTGGGGGATTATAGGCCGCCGTCTACCAGATCTGGACTCCATCTACACAGCTCAAGTCCAGAAGAGGGCCAGACAGATTGTAGCCGACCCCGCCCACCCGGGAAACGCCCTGTTTGTACCGCTTCCATCAGGAAAGCTGGACAGGAGCATTAAAACCACCACAAACAGACTCAGGCTATGTCCACATGGCACCGAAGCTGGTTCAGGCGTCAAAACGGTGTGAATACTAGAAGAAAGGCTTCACCATCCCCACAAAACTGCTGTAGTACATACTACAAGGTTGTGGGGGGGCGCTAAAGAGCAACACTCCAGAGCTAGGATAAAACAAAGAAAAGGCTCACTGTGCTTTGCAGGAGGGACACATAGAAGAAGAGAAGAGAAGAGAAGAGAAGATGACTGAGGATTCCTTGCGAGGCAAAGAGAAACATCTGTTTGGACTGATGAAGAAGTTGAGCTTCTTCAAGTAACACTGGACCACAAATCAGCACGTTCATCACACTGATGTCATATCCTCCAGTGGTGTGGTTACGCTGTCCTCACAGGACCACTGACGGTGGAGGTGTCACTGATCCACCTCAGTACCTGGTTTCAGACATGATCGGGTTCATGGAGGCTCATCCCTGCTTCGTGGGGATGAAAAGGTGGATGGCTGAAATACTTTTGCGGTTTTACTGCAATCCGGTGTCGTGGGAACGGCCCTCAGAGACCGCTTCTTCCCCAGAGCTGTGGAAGCAGCAGACTCATGTAGTCCATCACTTACCCCTCTCTCCGTGGTGAGAACTGTACCAGACTGCAGGAGTTTCTTGTTGCAGCGAAGGAGGTTTCAGTCCTGATCAGTCGGGAGGAAGAGTCATAGTCTTCCTCCTGAAAACATGTGTTGACTTGAGTGGATGTGGGCCGCTTCCACTCCGCAGACTCTTTAAAAAGTAGCTGAAGGTGGTTTTATTCAGGAAATAAGATGCTTGTTGTATATTTATGACATTATGTTGTGTCCGGCACTTTATAAATAAACGTTAGGTAGTTATTTCTCTATTAGACCAACACCAGAATCTGAGTGGATGTGGGAACCTGGCAAAAGACCAGGCAGAGCAGATGAGTCCAGCAGAAGAAGCTGGACCAGCTCCTTCCAGAGGAAGAGCGATGTGAGGGGAGGAAGCAGAGGCGGCAGTAGCAGAGGAGAGCGATGCCACTTTCTGTCCCTCCCCAACAGCAGAATCCAGCTACAGACAGCTTCCAACTTCCAGGTACAGAACCTGCAGCTCGGCTCCTGCTGCAGGGTTCAGTGGAAGACGTGGCCGTGTGCCTTACCTCTGTGAAGCTGGTTGTTGGAGGAAGAGGAAACGGCGATCTGTCCGGTCCGGCCAAGCCGCTCCGCTGTTCAGCCATTGCTACAAACACACACACGACGTCCACGCTGACGTTACCAGACCTCATCCCAACTCCACCATGCACAACTCTGAACTTGTGATTCTTTTTTTCTAATCTCCAGCTGTGCAGACGTTAGTAGTCAGTAGCTCTCTGGCTGATAATAAAAGCATCTTCTCTGGATCCTCAGTGGATTTCTGGAGGTTTGTAGTGGATCAGACTGAATGTGGAACTTGGTTTTCTGTCAGTGTGTGCAGTTTTCTTACCAGAGTGCAGTCTGTGAGGCAGAGTCCCTGCAGCAGGAACACCGGGAGGCAAACTGTTCAGGACCAGAAGAAGGGAAAACTACTTCAGTCAGGTGATGAGCAGGAAGCACCAGACTGGTTCCCGCTAAAGGACTGGTTCCAGCTCCCGGACTAGTTCCCACTAACAGACTGGTTCCAGCCAACGGACTGGTTCCCGCCAACAGACTCGTTCTCGCCAACGGACTGGTTCCCGCTAACGGACTGGTTCCCGCTAACGGACTGGTTCCAGCTAACGGACTGGTTCCCGCTAACGGACTGGTTCCCGCTAACGGACTGGTTCCTGCCAACTTACTAGTTCCAGCCAACGGACTGGTTCCAGTTCCGGGACTGGTTCCAGCCACTGGACTGGTTCCAGCCAACGGATTGGTTCCCACTAACGGACTGGTTCCCGCTCACAGACTGGTTCCCGCCAACAGACTGGTTCCCGCCAACAGACTGGTTCTAGCCAAAGGACTGGTTCACGCTTATGGACTGGTTCCCGCTCCCAGACTGGTTTCCGCTCCCGGACTGGTTCCAGCCAACGGACTGGTTCCCGCCAACGGACTGGTTCCCGCCAACGGACTGGTTCCCGCTAACGGACTGGTTACAGCCAACGGACTGGTTCCCGCCAACTTACTAGTTCCAGCCAACGGACAGGTTCCAGCTCCCAGATTGGTTCCCACTAACGGATTGGTTCCCGCTAACGGACTGGTTCCTGCTAATGGACTGGTTCCCGCTCCGGGACTGGTTCCCGCTAACGGACTGGTTCCAGCCAACGGACTGGTTCCTGCCAACTTACTAGTTCCAGCCAACGGACTGGTTCCAGCTCCGGGATTGGTTCCCGCTAACGGATTGGTTCCTGCCAACGGACTGGTTCCAGCCCCCGACTGGTTCCAGCTCCCTGACTGGTTACCACTAACAGACTGGTTCCAGTAAACGGACTGGTTCCCACTCCTGGACTGGTTCCCACTAACGGACTAGTTCCAGTCAACGGACTGGTTTCCGCTAACAGACTGGTTCCAGCTCCCGGATCTGGAGAAAACCAGCTCAACAACTACGTTTTCTGTTTAAATGTAAAACATTTCTAAACAGGATGAGAACTTTTCCATCTTTCGGACTTAATTTGTATGATGAGCTGAGTCAGATCAGTTGGTCAGGATTACTACATGTGTGGAAATTTACACTTATGTACATTTAAAATCTGGAAGTTCCTCTGATCATCATGTGAAATACTTTATTGTTTTACTTCCAGACATCTGGAATTAAATGTGTGCTGGTTTTATGGATCCATGCAGATCTGGAAGCTGGAATAAACCTGGACCCGTGGTAAAACTGTTCCCAGTAGCTTCCGGTTGTTCATCATGTTTTCTAAAAGGAGTTTTTTAAATGTAAACTTCTTGGTACACAAAGAGAAAATTTAGGATTCACTGATCTGTTACTGATCAACATAAGTTTGACCCCTCTAGGTTAAATAAAGTGGACGGTGTCCCTCAGGGCTCCATTCAGAGAATGCTGCAGTTTCTCTTTATTTCTGTTCATTTTAGTCTAAGACAATAATAATAGTAATAATAATAATAATAATAATAATAAGAAGAAGAAGAAGAAGAAGAATGATGATGAGCCAGAGACAACTAGTTGAATTGTTTTTAAATAAAATGAAGAAACCAAATTGTAAAATAACTGATTGTAAGTGAAGATGTAAAACATGACATTTGATCGTTTCATTTAGGTTAAAAGGAGCCAGCAGGTGAAGCTGGTGGTGCTTCAGACACAAGGAGAAAGCATTGGGAATAAATAATATCAGTGATATCAGTCAGACAAATGCTCTCAAGACTGAGTAAAAACAAAGACTGGAACAGATTTGGGGGTCTTGGACCCTGAAAGTTCAGTTTTGTGGTGGAAGATTTCTAAACTGACTGGAACTGGAACTGAAGTTGAGGGATTCTGACCAGTAGAACTTTACCTACCTCTCTGACTGGCGCTGGTGGGGCCCAGACACGGCGGGGCGAGGGGAGTGGCTCGCTCTGTGGATGGGGTAGGTGTTGATCTTGCTAGCTGCAGAGGAGCACAAAGTTTCACTTATCCATCAGCATCACACCAGTAAAACCACGGCTCCCAGTCCAGATTAATTCACACCAGTGAAACCACGGCTCCCAGTCCACAATAATTCACACCAGTAAAACCACAGCTCCCAGTCCAGAATAATTCACACCAGTAAAACCACAGCTCCCAGTCCAGAATAATTCACACCAGTAAAACCACGGCTCCCAGTCCAGATTAATTCACACCAGTAAAACCACGGCTCCCAGTCCAGAATAATTCACACCAGTAAAACCACGGCTCCCAGTCAGCAGATATGACGACTGAAGTTAAACAGCCAACATTGATGAAGAAACTCTTATAAAACTGATGATCTGGATAAAAACAGCTTTTACTTTTATCATTGAAGTGTGAGTGTTTGTGCAGCAGCGATAAAAGTCCTACAGCAGCTTCACCCAAAGTAAACACCTGCTGGTAAAATACATCATCTGCTTGTTTTACTACTTTTTATTCACTTTTTACATCAGATGATCACTTTAGTTGTAATAATCAGTTCAATATTTCATAAAATCCAGATCACCTTTTTTAGGTCTCATCATTGCCCCCCCCTTTTCCTGGTCAGTGCTGCTGGCCCCCCCCCCATCAGAACTTTTCTAGACCCGCCCCTGCATAGCTAGTATAAACCCTGTCTACCTCCAGCAGTTACTGTTAGAGAAGGTCCTGCCATCAACAAGACTTTGGGGTAAATATGTGACGGTGTGAAACACCCTTATTCTCCATGAGGGCGACGTCCATCTGAATGAAATGTTCATCTTTTCCTTCTGGCCTCCCCACGTCCCGCCGTCATAACAGAGAGGTGACGGATGTATGGGGCTCATCATGCCACACATGGTTAATTGCGTTAAAATGTTAACACAATTATTTACATAAATTAGCTACTGCCATTAATGCCTTATTTTTGACAGCCCTAATATATACATACATATATATGTGTGTGTGTATACATATATACATACACACACACACACACACACACACACACACATATATATATATATATATATATATACATACACAACAGTTGACTGGTAAATCCAACCCTTTTTGGAGTCCTTGAACAGGATGTTGGAGAGCACTCCTTCCGGGGACTCCCTCGTTCTGCTGGGGGACTTCAATGCCCATGTGGGCAATGACAGCGAGACCTGGAGGGGCATGATTGGGAGGAACAGCCCCCCCGCCCCCGATGTGAATCCGAGTGTTGTTTTGTTGTTGGACTTCTGTGCTCGTCATGGACTGTCCATAAAAAACACCTTGTTCAGGCATAAGAGTGCCCATATGTGCACTTGGCACCAGGACACTGGTGGAGTCCCCTGTCAGAAAGAGTTTCAACTCCCATCTCTGGCAGAGCTTCAACCATGTCCCGGGTGAGGCGGGGGACATTGAGTCCTAGTGGGCTGTGTTCCATGCCTCTATTTTTGGGGCGGCCAGCCGGAGCTGTGGTCGTAAGGTTGCCCGTCGTGGCGGAAAACCTTGAACTCATTGTAGGACACCGGCAGTAAGGGATGCCGTCAAGCTGAAGAAGGAGTCCTATCGGGCCTTTTAGATCTGTGGGACTCCAGAGGCAGCTGATGGGTATCGGCGGGCTAAGCGGAGCACAGCTTCGGCGGTCACTAAGGCAAAAACTCGGGCATGGGAGGAGTTTGGAGAGGCCATGGAGAATGACTTTCGGACGGCTTCGGGAAGATTCTGGTCCACCATCCGGCGGCTCAGGAGGGGAGAGCAGTGCTCCATCAACACTGTGTACAGTGGGGATGGGGGGCTGCTGACCTCGACTCGGGACGTTGTGAGCTGGTGGAGAGAATACTAACATACCGCCTCAATTCCACTAACACATGGAAGGAAGCAGATTCGGGGGACCCTGGCATGGGCTCTCCTATCTCTGGGGCAGATGTTGCTGAGGTGGTTCAAAGGCTCCTTGGTTATAGGGTCCTGGGGCTGGATGAGGTCCGCCTGAAGTTCCTTGAGACTTTGGGTGCTGTAGGGCTGTTTTGGTTGGCATGCCTCTGCAACACTGCATGGACAGTCGGGACAGTTCCCCTGGACTGGCAGACTGGGGTGGTGGTCTCCCTCATCAAAATAGGGGACCGGAGGGTGTGCTCCAACTACAGGGGGATCACACTCCTCAGCCTCCCTGGTAAGGTCTATTCAGGGGTGCTTGAGAGGAGGGTCCGTCGGATAGTCGAACCTTGGATTGAGGAGAAGCAGTGTGGTTTTTATACCGGTCGTGGAACAGTGGACCAGCTCTACACCCTCTTCAGGGTCTTGGAGGGAGCATGGGAGTTTGCTCAACCAATCTACATGTGCTTAATGGATTTGGAGATTGAGCTTAACTGTGTGCCCCAGGGACTCCTGTGGGGGGTACTCCGGGAGTATGGAGTGCCGAAACCCCTTGTCCGAGCTGTCCGGTCCCTGTACGACTGGTGTCAGAACTTGGTCCACATCGCCGGCAGTAAATCAGAATCATTTCCAGTGAGGGTTGGGCTCCACCAAGGCTGCCCTTTTTCACCGATGCTGTTCATAACTTTTATGAAATTTTTACAGAATTTCTAGGTTCAGCCGAGGTGTTGAGGGGATCCGGTTCGGTGGCCTCAGGATTGGGTATCTGCTCTTTGTGGATGATGTGGTTCTGTTGGCTTCATCGGGCTGTGATCTTCAGCTCTCACTGGAGCGATTCGCAGCCGAGTGTGAAGCAGCTGGGATGAGAATCAGCACCTCCAAGTCCGAGACCATGGTCCTCAGCCGGAAAAGGGTGGAGTGCTCTCTCCGGGTCTGCAATAGGGTCCTGCCCCAAGTGGAGGAGTTCATGTATCTCGGGGTCTTGTTCCCGAATGAGGGAAGGATGGAGCGGGAGATCGACAGGCGGATTGGTGCAGCGTCTGCAGTGATGCGGACTCTGCATCGGTCTGTTGTGGTGAAGAAGGAGCTGAGCCAAAAGGCAAAGCTCTTGATTTACCGGTCGATCTACGTTCCTACCCTCACCTATGGTCACGAGCTGTGGGTAGTGACCGAAAGAACAAGATCGCGAATACAAGCGGCCGAAATGAGTTTTCTCTGCAGGGTGGCCAGACGCTCCCTTAGAGATAGGGTGAGAAGCTCAGTGATCCGGGAGGGGCTCAGAGTAGAGCCACTGCTCCTCCATATCCAGAGGAGCCAGATGAGGTGGCTCAGGCATCTGGTCAGGATGCCTCCCTGGTGAGGTGTTATTTATGGATGGGTGGGTGGGTGGATGTGTGGATGGATGAAAGATTTGTTCAGGAATCACAACAAAAACAAAACTCTGCTTTGGGTCAGTCTTGCTAGTCCAGTTCCGCAATGAGCCTGGTGCTGCAACAGACCTGAACCAGATATTCTGGAGTTTTGTGATGTTTCAGGAGTGTAATTTTTGATGAGGGGTAAATGAACTGATGGATCAAACTCACCTTCATCAAGCGCTGGCTGAAAAGAGAAAAGAAGAAAAACAGTTTTTCCTGTCATGACTTTATTGACAGAAAACAGAAGAAATAAGTTTTCTGTTTAATTCTGTGCAGCTTTTTTGGTTTTCCGCTGGTTTTGTTAACTTTAGCTTTATATGCGGTAACATAAAAACACCTGAATCCATGGTCATCTATCAAAAGTGTTACATTATGTCCAGTAGATTTACAGTATTTCCTGTCAGCATGCACGTTTCCAGTATTGTGTACTCATATTATTACTAATGTGTGTATTTGTATGTAATATTGTTTAATTGTATAAAATATAGCTGTGTACCTCTTTCCGTCCTTCAAACCTGTGGGAAAAACATCTAATTATCAGATTTGCTGATGAAAGTGTGAAACAGAAAGTAAAAGGTAAGAGAAGTTGTTAAAATAGGGGGCACCTGCCGGGTGAGGGTCGGGCGGAGGAGTTACTCCTGCTGACGGAGGTGGCAGGAGGAGGAACGGGAGGTTTGGACCAGCTGGGAGGATCAGAGATGTCAGGAGGAGATCTGAACACACAAACAATCAGTTGGTTAAAACCCCTCTGATGTGTAGATTGATAATCTCTGAATCATTGGGCAGAGGTTTACATACCTCCAGGACTGCTGGGCTTCCGGCTGCAAGAGTAAAGAAATGAACAGAGACAAAAGTTTAAAAGAGTTTAAATGTGATGGTGGAGTTCCTCATGGCTCTGTAGTCAGGCCCCTTCTGTTTTCAGTCTGATGTCTCATTACACTTAGTTTTTACATGAATCCATCTGATAACTGTATTGTCTGTTAAAGATGAAAGAAAACTCACTTTGTTGCGTATGTTGCGTCCTGAAGAGGGGAAAAAAGAAGTTCTCATGTTAATATCAAAGTCATGACTTTTACAAGAAATCAGCAGAAAATTCAGAGAGATTGCTTCTTCAAAACGACCCAAACCCAAATATTGGTGTCCAGGTGAGTTTAGACGAGCTCAGGTAAGTTTAAGGCTGCTTTCACACCAGGACGTCCGTAAGATTTGGTCCAACTGGGGACTCAGTTCAGTTGGGGGGTTGGATCACGATGCACAACTCAAACAAATCAGACCTTTTAAATAACGTGTTCCACTCTCAAGACGTGACAACCAGCGAAGAAGAAACTGGTTCATCTATTGGTTAATGATCAAACACCTTTGGTTTCTAGAACATAACAGCTTAACATGGAACTGCATCGGATCCTAGTGGTTTTACTGTGTTCTTCCATGCCTGACCATGAGGCATTTCTCCCATCCAGAGCTGCCTATTTCCCACATGCACTTATGTTTTGGTTATGTTTACCTTCAGTGCCATGCGCTGTGTTTTGTAATCCACTTCCTGTATTTTGTCGGCTTGAAACATTGTGACCTGCATTTGTAGGCAGATAGAATCCACTTCTTTGATCTGAATTAGAATTCCTTTGTGCATTGACAATACCGCAATACAATTCAAAATTCTGCATAGAACTCATTATACAGGACAAAGGATGTTCAGGATGAGTCTGTCACAATCAAACATCTGCACACACTGCAATGAAAACACACCAGATAACTACCTCCATGCCTTGTGGTCCTGCACACCTGTCCGCAGGTTCTGGCTTCAGGTATGTGTGGACATGTCAACATGGTTTAAATGTAATATTCCTACAATCCCCGCACTATGTCTACTAGGTGACTTGGGTGACATTAATATGGCAATTAACTCTGCACACATGATACGCACAGCATTATGCATCGCAAAGAAAACTATCCTTGTGAACTGGAAAAACAAAAATAATCTGTGTATTCAGCAGTTTAGGAATCTCTTAGTTGACCACATCAGTAATGAGACAATGTCTGCCTCCTTAAAGAACTATTCGGCTGAATCTCATTCCTTCTGGTCCCCTGTGCTTAGTTCCATCACTTAGTGTAGGTGGAGGACTGTGACCTCGTTGCTATGGGGGTTTGAGAAATGGCCGGGAGTGACTGGTGGTTGCGGGTTCTTTGTGGTTGCCCGTGATGCGGGACCGGGCTGCTCTGTGGTGGGGGTGGCTCTGAGTCTGTCCCCGTCGGGGGCTGTGGGGGCCAGCGGTTGGAGTCGCCTCGTGGCGGGGGGTGAGGCCACTGGTGGTGCCTGGGTTGGTGGGCGTCGGTCCTGACCCGGGTGGCCGGGCTATTCTGGGGCGGGCTGGGCGGGGGTTCTGGGCTCTGGTGCCTGGGGGTGGTCCTCCTCCCTCCGGGGTGGTGGGCTCCGTATGTGCCTGGGGTCTGGGCCTGCCCGGATGTGCTGCCATGGTGTGGGTTGGTGCATGCCCTGGTGTCTGGTTGACACCCTGGGACCCAGGGTATGGCCCGGGGGCAGGGGGGGTGTAGGGGTTTGAAGGAGGGCTGAGTGGGATTCGGGGGATTATAGGGGGAGGTGCTGGGGTGTGAGACAGGGATGCTTGTATGTTGTGTGTGTGTCTATACTTTGGATGTTTGTGTGAATGGGGGGGTATGTTTGTGTGCGTGCGTATGCATGTGTTAGGATGAGTGGGGGTGTGTCTGGGGAGTGAGAGTGGGAGGGTTGGATGCTGTGCGAGTGTTTATATTTTTTGGGTGGGGCTGAGAGGGCATATGTGAGTTAGGATGAGTGGGAGTGTGCAAGGAAATAGGTGTGTGCATGTGTTTCTGTGTGTGGTTGGGGCGTGGTTAAGTGCACTTGTGGGGGGGGGGGGGGGCTGGGCGGGCCTGGGGGTGGTGGGCCGTGGGTCTGCCGCTGTCCCCATCCTCTCATTCCCCTTTAGAGGTGTGGGAGGGTGGGAACTTTCTGGGGTGGGTGGCGGCTCACTGGCTGCGGTCCCTGAATGGCCCGGTCGTGGGGGGCGGCCTCTCCTGGCCTGTCTTGCCCTGGGGGGCCTCCTGGGGAGCAGGGGTGCCTAATGCCACTAAAGGCTCATCATCCAGAGGGAAGTTTGCTTCCCTCTGGACGTACATCCCCGGACCCCTCTTACTTCCCGCTCTCTCTGTCTCACACACACACACACACGTAGGGAGTTGGGAGGCGTGGGGCCATGAGGGGTGGAACGGAGAATACCATTCAGTGGTCTCCTTGGATGCACCCCGTGGCTGCTCGCCTCTCAGTTTTAATTGCACCAAGACACCAAAACACAAGAAACACAACACACAAACAACACCTGGGGGGCCCGGTTCGCGGCTCATTGCAGTCACTGCCCCTCAATTTTAATTGCACACAACACACACTACATAAACAGTCAGGAGCGGGGAGGGAGAGGGTATTGGGGACCTCTTACGCCCCTGCTCCTCCTGTGGGTGGCTGGGGGCGGGCAGGGGAGGGGGTTGCCCCGGGGCCGGGTCCCGGGATGGCTGCGCTGGTGGGCTGCTGGCTCTATGGGGGTTGGGGCCCGCTGTCCGCTGGTCCGCCTGGGGTGTCCCCCACGGGGCATGGTGGGAGGGTTGTGTGTGGCGTGATTGTGTGGTGGTGAGCGATTGTGGGTGCGGCACGGGGGAGGGTGTGAGTGTGGGGTTATATGGGATGCAGGTTGAAGTAGATGGGGAGTGGGGGGAGGGGGCCGATAGCACCCTGGTTCCCGGGGTGTGCGGCTGGAACATCGGGGTGTGTGCTGGCCTACGCCGGGTGGCTGTCTGGGGGGGCCTGGTCCTCCTGGGCATGTTGCGGGCCCTCTGCCTTTGGGGGGTGGGGCGGCCGCCTCTGGGCTCCTGGGGCCCTGGGCCCTTCGCTTGGGCTGCCCTGGGTGGGCCGGTCCCTGGCGGGGCCGGCGGCTGCTGATCTTGGCCCACTGGGGCCTGTGCCCCGGGACTGTGGGGGGCTCTTGCTGGGGCTCTCCTCTGCCGCCCTTCGGGTGGGGCTGGAGTCGTCTTCGTGGTGGGGTGGCATGGGTTGGTGCTCCGGGTGTGCTGCTGAGGGCCCGGCCCAGGCCCTGGTCTGCCTCTGGCCTCCGTGGAGGCGAGGTCTCATTTGCATGATCTCACTCACCACTCATCATCACTGATCACTCCTTGTTTCTCATGCTCTGCATGCTGACACAGTCACTGAGTTGTCTAGTGGGTTTTTAATATTAAGCAATAATTATTTAAAAAAAAAAAAAAATTTGTATTTTTCCTGTGAGTTAGTATCTGGTTGCTGTTATGTCTTTTTGATTTGATTTGGTTATTATTTAAAAACTCTTAATGACTGGCAGCCCTGTTTTTTTTTTTTTTTTTTTTTTTTTCCTGTGTGTGTGTGTTTCTGTTTTTGTAAAAGTTGTAGGAAATTTTCTGGTGTGTTCATGTACAGGTGTAACAGTTTGTTGTCTGGTGATGGTGTGGATTGAAGGGTCGTTTCCTTCTGTCTGTGATCTTTTTGTCTCCTTTCTTCTTTTCCTTTTGCTCTTTTTGCTATTTTCCATCTTTTTCTGTCCCCTCCGGTCAGGTCCAGCAAGATTACATAGATTCCGTGATTCAAAGTAAATAAATAAATAAATTAATCACATTATCAAGAGGAGCCTTACCCATAGGCCTCCCCTTGGCAGAGCAAATTTGTTCAGCACGATACAGAAACCAGATTATCATTTTGCTGCTATGATGCTGGACAGGACAAGTTAAAAAAAAAAAAAAAAAAAAAAAAAAAAAAGACAATACCGCAAAGGAAAAACCTCCCCCCCCAAACAGAACAGACTTTCTCCCCAAATGAGGCAGATTTATAAGCAATTGGACCAGGATTTGAATCTAAAAGGGTGGTTTGAATGGGTCCTAAACAATCTCAGTTGAGCTCAAGTGAGTTTAAGTGAACTTAAGTGAATTAAGGTGATCTCGGGTGAACAGGACAGTGAAGACAGCAGGCTGGGTTCAGGGCTACCTCTGACGGGGGATGGGTTGGATCCTGAGTCTCTGCCAGGTTTGTTTCCACGGAAGATCTGCGGTGGTTCAGGAGGAACTGAGCACAAACATATCAACAACAAACTGTCACAACCAGAGTCACATGACCTAAAAAGAGCATCACAGAGAGGCGGATCACTTCCTGTCATGTGATCAGGTAACCTGCAGTCCTCCTGTGAGACTCTTGTCTGAGGGATGTTTTGGATTGGGGTTGTTATGGCGACTGTTCACTCACATTTTCCTGATGGTCGTCCGGCGCAGTGAGGGGAGGGGTCTCTTCTGGAGGACGACTCTCCAGGCTGCACATGCACAATCACACATTATAAACAGAGAACACAAGAAATGTTTTGCTCCAGACTTCCATTTTTCTCATAAAGACAGGACTGGATCAAAACTGCACTGTGACCAGGACTGAACCAGATCTGGACTTGATCTGGATTGCATCAAGACCAGATCAAAGTAAATTAGATCCATGGAGCAGAAAGGACTGGTGGTCATGTGACTTCTCTAATCTGAGCTTGGTTTTCTGGTTTTTCTTTTTTCTGATGTTTCATTTAATTTTTTCTGTGAAGATGTTTTAATGTCAGAGCAGAGACTCACCATCCGAGCTGATAGGGTGGCGATGGGTGGGCGGGGACACACGGCAGGGGGCGGGCCTCCACCTGGAAACAGGTTACCCCTCTTATCTAGAAACACACACACACACACACACACACACAGTCAGGTGAGTGAGTCGTGTGATCAGTCTGACCGCGTCGCAGCTCCTGATTGGATGGTTGTGTTTTCTGTAGCGTTTATGTGTAGATATAAGACTTTTATAAATAAACATGTATTTATTAACTAGTAATGCTTTCCATACTGGGAGCTCTGGTTTCCAGAGTTTTCACTTTGTCCAGCCTCATAATAAATGTTTATGGATGTGAGGACAGTTTCCAGGACGTGGGTCAGCTGCTCAGTGTAAACATAAACAACATGGGTGGGAGTGGGTACCGATGTATTCCCCGTCCCCGAGGGGCGTGGTGAGGCACAGCTTGTGGTCCTCTGGGGGCTCTGAGGGGGGGGGCTCGTATTCGCCAGCCATGTCCAGGTCCTCAGCCGGGGACTCGTAGTCGCCCACGCTGCCTTCATCACTGTACGGACTCTCATAGTCACCCTCATCATCCTGCCGGAGAGACAGATGAGCCAAGATGCAACTTGGAAATAACATTCTCTCTAAACCACATTTTCTTATTTTTAATAAATATTTTATATTTAAAACTTCCATCAAAGTGAAACAGGAAATGAAATAATGACTGTTTTTAATTCATAGCTAGAATTATTTGTTTTTTAAGAACGGGCTTATATTGCTTTCATGTCCAAACATTTAATATTTTATTCATTTTTCTTTCTAAATAAATGTTGGTGTGAATAAATGCATTGAAAAAGTTTAATGTAACCACAAGATATGACCTCATCTGTCCTGAGGAGGACCAGAGGGAACACATCACACCAGGTCTGCATCAGTGTGTTTCAGGATGATTTTAAGCTTCTTTTACAGCTTTATAAACGTCTTAATGGTCTTGGACCTTCTTATTTATCAGACCTTCTATTAAATTATGAGCCCTCGTGAACCCTGCGGTCCTCAAGTACCGGCCGCTTAGCTGTTCCAAGAGTGAGGAACAAAACTTCCAGCGAGGCCTCATTCCACCACCATGGCCCTCGTCTGTGGACCAGCATCCAGAGACCCTCGGGGCTGCAGAGACCGTTGATGCTCTTAAAAACAGCCTTAAAACCTTTTTAGCTTATAGCTTAATTTTATTTTATCTTATTTATTTTAAATAATTTTTTTTATGTTATTTTATTTTCATTTTACTCAACTTTATCACTTTTCTAGCACATTATTTTATGAAGTTCTTTCTGTGTATTTTTATCATTGCTGCTCTTAGTTACTCTCATTGTTTGAGATAATTTAATCTGTTGTAACTCCAGTGTTTTCCTCATGGGGATCCTCCATGCTGGGGGTTTTGCGGTTGTTGCCGTGGTGATAACCCTTGTCTGGGTGGCTGGGGTCTTCACCAGGACACCAACCTGCCCTGATCTGGGTGGTTGCTATGGCGGTGGCCTCTGTGGACCTGGGTGATCCGGCTCCTGGTGTGGACAGATTCCCATGATATAATTTCCCTTAAAGGTCCCAAATTATACATTTTTTCAACCACTTCATACAGAGGTCAGAGGTCCAACAACATCGTTTTCAAAGTGTTTATGCCAATTTCAGCCTTCATCTCAGCCGTTCCAGATGTGGCTCTACTGAGAATGGCTGTTTGTCTGAACCTTTAAATGTTCATGAGTGGGAGAGGATCCAGCTTTCGCTGGCACCCGCTCCCCATGCTCAGCTAGCTGGGGGGCGGGTCAATGACAGTATCCACCACCGGGGGAGTGCTTATTTCCCGTCATGAGGCATGGATGTATTATAGGAACTGGATAACGGACTGAACAATGGCGGCACGCCGATTTTTCCCAGTGGCCACTCGTGGTACTGCAACAAAAAATCCCATGGGGCCCAAAAAGCATTTTTCCCATAGGCCACAATGGTAAAAGACACGGCTGTAAAACTGTTGACAGGACGTCTTCAGCTTTAAACACAGCTAATTACTAATCTTTCTATTCAATATTTTTAATTCATGGACATTTAATCCGTCAATTATTTTTCAAAAGGCCATAAAAGCCACAGAAAAGTCTCTATTTCTCCGGTGACGTCACGGCTGTGCACATGCACTGCCGAAGCGCGGTCATGCTGTGTCGGGAGCGAGGAGGACGGCTGTTGACTTCAATATGATGGGAAAGCTGTTCGTAAAAGTTAAGTTAAAGTTAAGTTTCTTTTTTCTGATATCGAGTAACTTAATACATTTGTATTCTTAATGTTTGATATTACATGCATGATAGTTCCTGTTTTTAAACGTATTGTGACCTAAATCCTAATTAGCACTAGGTTGTAGTTACGACCACCTGTTTAAACCACCTGATAGTGCGTTTTACTGGTTTATTTTATGTAAAGAGAGATTCAGCCCATGAATAGATCGGGGAAAGTGAGGGTGGCTTTTTTTTTTATTTGTTAATTTCTTATATTTTGGTTCACATTAGTTCACTTTTTGTTAAGTAGTTTAATCACACTGTTCACCCAGAGGGCAATAGAATTTTTTTTAATTAAAATATTTTGTCTTATGAGCTGCTATTCTATTTTCGTTAGTTCAAATAAAATATGAATAACAGTCTTGACGCATCGCTGTCAGTGATATTTTGTTATACATATACAGTTAAATATTTTGGGAGTGTTGAGCCATTTCATGACAGCGACACAATGTCGCCAAGTTAGGTAAAATAGCCTACAAAACCATTTTCAATCTCTAACGGAAATCACGATACATAAAATACATAACTACATAATAAATATAGAATGGTGATAACCCAAGTGGCCTAGTTTTCCTTAACATAGTCCTCAGTTTAAACAAAGTTTTTTTTTCTTTGTCAATTAAAAAACTGCAGCATTTAACAAAGTGGAATCCGGCAAAACACAAGAAAGGAACATTTTAAGAGACGCAATTGATAATCTTGGTGTCATCCAGGGAATAGCAGAAAAATAAAGAGAATATGCATGGGTAGCACAATGAAATAATGCATTAACAAGGACTTCTAACATTTATTACAAAAGACGTGCCTGAAATTATTCATGAATAAAGGTAGGAATTGTAAGTCATCGTGAAAATTTGACACGGGATTATACAAATATACAATATAGACTGACTTATATTGGGCTATTACGAATCCCATATAGAAATTCATCAGATTAAAACAAACCATCATTTTAACAATTACTACACAACTTTTTCCACGTATATTATATCATTACTTTACATCGAGGTCCGATCGTGTGCCGTAGAAAATCATCATCTGAGTTTGTACAGCTCTCATACTGCAGATTAATGTCGTGACCGCGCGTCGCTGGATCAGGTCACTGGGCTGCGCATTGCTCGTTCACAGTGACTTGAAGCATGATGGGAGGTGACACTACTGCGCATGCTCTATGGGCCCAATATGCGGAAGTAACCCGGAAGCCTGAGAACTTTTTCGGCGTATGCGCTGGGTGAGCAGCTTCCATAGAAATGAATGGGCCGCCATTTTCAGTCCGTTATCCAGTTCCTATAATACATCCATGTCATGAGGTCACAAAGGGAAAGATCTCGGACTCACCCGTTTGAGAACACATTTGGAATTTATTTAGTGGAGCAAATGAGAGAAGAGACAGAATTTTCTCATTTTCAGGCCTCATACAGGCTGTGAGGACACACATGATGTTAGAAAACCTTTAGAAAGTGAGTTTTGCAAAATACAGGACCTTAAAGGAAAATTAGGCCAGATGTTTATTACTTGTAGTATTTTATACCTACGTTCAGTTTAGAGACAGAAATTAGGGCGTCATGGTTGTGCAGATGGGGGGCGGTGTCTTTAAAAGGGGTTTTAAAATTAATCAAAACAGATCAGTTTTTGTAAAAACCTCTTTTGCATATTTAAAGTCCGTCCTACGGAGGACAGGTTAACTGCAGACTTGTTCCACACCAGCTAATGGTCAGAAGCAAAAGAAATGAAGGTGAAACTCACAAACTCGTCATCATCCCATCCCTGATCGTCAGCTGTCGTCACATCAGCTGCACAAAATACACAACATACTGATATTTATGTACAGACCTATACTCATTTATACACATTTATATGTATTTATACACATTTAAAGGCATTATTATATATGGCCTCCTCGGATGCACCCGTGTGGCAACTCATCTCTCAGTTTTAATGACACTTAGACATCACAACACCAGAAACACAACACAACAACTACTAGGGGGCACACTGTGGGCGGGGCTGCTCAGGTGGCCTTGCTTCCAGCACGGCGTGGTTACTGCCCCTCAATTTTAATTGCAAACCGCACACAAACAGTCATGAGCGGGGAAGGTGAGGGCAAAGGGGTCCTCTCACACCCCTGTTTCCTGAGCACCACCGGGGGCAGGTAGGGGGAGGTGGTGGCCCCAAAGGCCGGGATCCATGCTGGCTGTGCTGATAGGGTGGCTGCTGGTCCTGGGGGGGTGTCCACTCTGCTGCATCTGGCTGGGTGTGGTGGTGGGGGCTGGATTTGGGGCTTGCTATCCTCTGGTCTACCAAGGATGCCTCCCACAGGGCATGGTGGGTGAGTTAAGTGTGATGTGGGCATGTGAAAGGGAGCGTTTGTGGGTATGGAGTGGGGGAGGCTGTGAGTGAAGGGTTACGAGGTGGATAGATGGGGGTAAGAGGAGAATGGGGTAGATGGCACCCTGGTTCCCATGGTGTGTAGCTGGAACATCGGGGTGGGTGCTGGCCCGTGCCATGCTTTTCTGGGGGGTCTGGTCCTCCTGGGCATGGTGGGAACCCTCTGCCTTTGGGGGA
>NC_055696.1:34565276-34607718 GCF_017639745.1 Melanotaenia boesemani
GCTGGATACCTGGATACCTTAAAGCCCCGCCCCGCCATGCTCACCAGCAGTTCAAAGAGAGGAGCTGGTCCATTAGGAGCTTTAAAAACAATCATAAAAGTTTAAATCTATCCTAAATTTGACTGGAAGCCAGTGGAAAGAGAAAAGAACGAATGTGATGTGTTCTCATCTGGTCGTGTTGGTCATGTTGTAGTGCAGAGTGTCAGCAGCAGGGGGCAGTACTCACGGTGTGTGAAGTTTAGGAAATTTCTGGAGGTCGTTATCACTCAAATTCTGGAAAAACAAACACACTGTAAAGTTCAGATGCTTCTTTATTCTGATACAGCATAAAGGGGTTTGAGAGACATATGAAGGATGGAAGGATGAATTCTTCATTCACCTCTCCCCTTCATTGCCTCTCAGTGCTTTTATCTACTAAACCATGGCTGACAGGAAGCCAGGCCTGTTTGTGTCACTTTCTTCTGAACAAACAAACGGCCAAAATAGGATGCCGTCCAGGGTGTTCCATCTGCACAATGGCGATGTGTCATTCACGGACGAGCCGACTCTAAGAAACTATCATTTTTAATGAACTGGAAGAGTCGAGTCATCCAGGATGTTCCATCTATACAGTAGTGATGTGTCGTTCGTGGCGGAGCCGACTCTAAGAAACTATAACTTTTAATGAACTGGAAGAGTTGAGTCGTCCAGGATGTTCCATCTATACAGTAGTGATGTGTCATTCATGGACGAGCCAACTCTAAGAAACTATCATTTTTAATGAACTGGAGGAGTCGAGTCATCCAGGATGTTCCATCTATACAGTAGTGATGTGTCATTCACGGACGAGCCGACTCTAAGAAACTATCATTTTTAATGAACTGGAAGAGTCGAGTCATTCAGAAAGTTCCATCTACATGGTGGCAATGTGTTGTTCACAGATGAGCCAACTCTAAGAGACTATTCTTTTTAATGAACTGGAAGAGTCGAATCATCTAGGATGTTCCATCTATACAGTGCTGATGTGTCGTTCAAAAGCTGGTTCCTAAAAGCCGGTTTGGTGGATACAAGGCCTGACAGGTAACTCAGGAACTGGTTTCCAGATAATCACATTGTTTTTGTGTTGTGAACTCACCACAAATCTGGAGCCGCTGATGGAGTTCTTCATCACGACTTTATCACAGCCGGACAGATTCATCTGTTGGAGGACAACAGGTGTGAGGCGAATTCTTGTTGTTATGTGTTTTAGGGGCTGCAAATAGAAATTAACTGAAAGAGCTATATAACATATTTTCCTGTGGTCACGCTGATGTACATGGTCCTGTTCAATAAACTGAAACCAAAACTAAATAGTTCCTTTTAGATTTCAACTGCTCTAAAGCAAAGTTCATGTCATCTACAAGTTGTTGACTGTCTTATGAACTGAAGACTTGTAACAAGAACCTGATCAGGCTGGTTTAAGCCATTTTTATCTGATCGATTTCAGTTTGTTAATAGAATTGATAAGTCTTCCTCACAAATCAGTGTAAGTCAAGGAGCTCCTCAGGGTTCTATACTTGGAACCATGTACATATCTTTTTAGCTCTATTTATAATTGAGACTCTTAAATTCTGTTTTGATCCTGGTTTTTAAAACAGATTGTTTGATTTCTCTAAGATTTTCTGTTATTATATTGTTATTTATTTATTCATTTTTTAGCTATATTGATCTTACTTTTTGTATTTTATCCTTTTACTTGTCTTTGCTGATATACTGATTAATAGTGGAGCACTAAGCATGTTTTGTTTATGTCACCTGATCAAGTACCTGTCTTGTCCGATTCAGTGTATGTTTTTGTTTTGGAGAAGAATGGTAAATGCTACCACTGTTTCTGCAAAACAAATCTACCCATGGGTAACACTAAAGTAACCTTGACCTTGATGCTTCCTTTAGGTACCATCATTAGACAGCATAGTACAGACTTTCACTGTTATGCAGATGATACTCAGATTTACTTTTTCATGAAGTCTGATGGAACCAATCACTTTGTTAGTTTAAGACAAATATCAAAATGTAGGTATTTTTGTCTGTTTCCATACAGTGTGGCTGTTATTGTTTTAGACCTCATGGTTTTCTCTCGTCCACCAGTCCTGCTGATTTTCTCTTCACATTTAGAGTTGTCTCTTTAACCTAAATAAAACCTCAGGAATCCTCATCATATAAATAAACTCAATCAGCATTTATCAGATTTATTTCAGTTTTCTCTTAGTGTTTCTTCCTCATCTGCGTGGAGGGTATCACCATGGCAACCAGTGGAATCTTCCATCATGTCTGCCCATGGAGGTGGTTCATTAAACCCTGGACTATGTAGCAAGCCTTGGTCCTGACTCATCCAGGTGGTCATGGTTCAACATGGGCAACTCGTCTTTAAAACATAAGTTCAGTGTGACTTCCTGTAAAGAAGAGTTCATGATAACGGATTTTTATTCCATTTTAACGTTCTTATTTCATTTTAAAATTCTTTATTTAAGCTTAGTAGTTTCAATTTAAGTCATTAGTGGCCTTACAATTATTTAATATATCTAATCATTGTATCCCATAGCCAGCTGTCCCGTACCGACCCGTCCCATAGCCAGCTGTCCCGTACCGACCCGTCCCATAGCCAGCTGTCCCGTACCGACCCGTCCCATAGCCAGCTGTCCCGTATCGACCCGTCCCATAGCCAGCTGTCCCGTATCGACCCGTCCCATAGCCAGCTGTCCCGTATCGACCCGTCCCATAGCCAGCTGTCCCGTATCGACCCGTCCCATGTCCAGCTGTGCCGTACCGACCCGTCCCATATCCAGCTGTCCCTTTGTTGCCATGGATTCGGACCATTGTTGGACGCTGTTGCCATGGATTCGGACTGCTGCTGGATGCTGTTGCCATGGATTCGGACCCTTGCTGGTCTGTCTTGTCATGGATTCGGACCGCTGCTGGTCTCTGTTGTCATGGATTCGGACCGCTGCTGGTCTCTCTTGTCATGGATTTGGACAGCTGCTGGTCTCTGTTGTCATGGATTCGGACCGCTGCTGGTCTCTCTTGTCATGGATTTGGACAGCTGCTGGTCTCTGTTGTCATGGATTCGGACTGCTGCTGGTCTCAGCTTTGGTTTGTCAAAATGTGTAAAACCTGTCTGAATGATGAGCTTAGCTACCAGGAAGTACAACCTTTTCTTTAATCTACTTCCCTCTCTATTGTTTCTTTATCTTTGCGATTTTAGTTGCTGTTGGTTCAGCTGAGACACATCCCAAACATCTCTATATGCAGATGTGGTCTTTCAGGGGTCTGTGGAGGTCTGGGATCAGAAAGAACCAGAAATAAAGACAGAAGTACATTGGCCTTACCCGTTTTAGGTAGTCTGCCAGCTGCTGTGGGCTCCACCCCATCACCTCCGATCTGGATGGCACTCGGTCCGAATTCATACTGCGTACTCCTCACGTCCGTCCAGCTGATCCCGAAACCAACACCTGTTACCCTCTCACAAGAAGCCAACATCCAAGTGGAGGATTTTTAAAACCTCGTGGTCTTTTCCTTCCTGTTGCTCGTTCAACTGGACGCCTTCTGGACGGGCCTTGTGTCTTCACCACCCCTTTCTGCCACATTCAAAGCCAAATGTCTATTAAAGATTCTGAGGTGGCAAAATATCCACCAACCGTCTTCAGTTTTTACTTCCTCAAATCAGCCCCCACCCCCCAAGAAACCAGAGAAGACAACAGACATATGTCACCCAGGACCCACAATGGCTTCCTCCTTTACTGCGGTCTTCCTTTTCTACGTTTTCAGTGTCTCTCTACCTCTTCGCCTCTTTCCTCTGCTCTCTCACTCGCTCCCTCGTTCTGTGAGGAAGTGACTGCGCAGTGGGGGGGTAAAGGCAGCAACCTCCCCCCCGTCTGACCACAGAGCGGAACAGCCGCTGCAGCTGCACCCACTTGCTGCAACGTGGCGACTGACAAGAAACGCTGTAGGAAGAAGTCGCCTGGATCAGTCTGATGGTAGGCCCGATGAACCCGAGTGGCTTCATCAGAAACACCTCCTGTAGCATCGGCATGTGAAACTACAAAACCAGGTTAAAAGGAACTTAACGCCATTCATTTATTCTACCTCATTTTGTTTAATCTGACTGGACACATTGACAAAGTGTTATTTACAGCTGTAGCCTGAAAAGCAATGCTTCTAAAGAAAAAGGAGGATATAAAACAAGAAAATATCATTTAAAAGAAGATGATATAAACACTCGACTAAGTAAAGAAATGAACAAGACATTTACAAAACAGTTAAAACACATCATGGTAGCCAAAGAAAACTGAAAGGACCACAAGCCTAAAGAGGATTTAGTTTTAGGGTTCATCCCCACCAGCAGTGTCGGGAGTAACGCGTTACAGTAACAATATTACTTTTTTGGGGAACGAAGTAAAGTAGTGCGTTACATTTAAAATATCAGTAATGAAATTACTTTACTGGACTACAGTAAGGTGTTTTTCTGCGTTACTCGAGCCGTGTTTGCCTATGTGTAAAGTTCTGATCTGTTTTAAGTGGTACACGCATGCTACTGCCTGTGTGTGTGTTTGCCTGGGCACATTGCCATAGAGATTGATTTGAATGACGTAGCTGAGCGCCAACTAAAGAAAAAGAAAAATGGAGCTGGAGAGTCAGAGATACAGGCTTTTGGTCAGTGGCGATATTTGCATTATTTTCAGTTTATTGCTTGAAAGGACAAACATATTAGCGTGATTTGTCACACAGCATGCCAATACCAAACAGGTGATGAAACATCCGGTCAGTGGAAGGAGTCCTTCAGAGAAGCTAAACTTTTTTCAACATTCCCTGGAGCGCAGCAGCCGGTAAGACAGAAATGAACAAGCTAGTTGCAGGTTCATTGTAGGAGACATGTTCCCCCTGTCGACTTTTGAATCACCCAGGTTTAGAAAAATACTAGATAAAATAATGATGAGATAAATGTGTCCATTTCTTCCCACAGACAGGGATGCTGTTCTTGTGGTTTTAAAACTATTTTGTTTACAATATACAGTAAACACTCTGCAGACAGGCAGTGATGATTCGGCTGTGATGTTTGTCCGTGTCTAGAAGGTGAATTAAGAAATCGTAAAGTAATAAGTAGTGACGTTACTTTTCAAATGCAGTAACGCATAAAGTCATTTCATTACAATTTACAGAAGTAATGAGTAATCCATCCATCCATCCATTTTCTTCCACTTATCCGGAGTCGGGTCGCAGGGGCAGCTGCCTAAGCAGGGAAACCCAGACTTCCCTCTCCCAGGCCACATTCACCAGCTCATCCGGAGGGATCCCGAGGCGTTCCCAGGCCAGCCGAGAGATTTAGTCCGTCCAGCGTCCTCTGGGTCTTTCCCGGGGCCGCTTTCTGGAAAGAGGTAATGAGTAACTAGTAACTAATTACTTTTTTAGAGTAACTACCCCAACAATGCCCACCAGGATAGTCCGGGGGACTCGCCCCTTGATTGGGCGGGAATTAAGAAAAGCATCCCACGTCCTTTGTTTTGGTTTGTATTCACTAAACCACCGGGACATTACGCAGTTACAACTGCTTACTAGAGCATGGGTTTCCTGAAGAACCACCTACCATGAAGATAGAAGAAGAAAATCCGGCTCATTGATTGCTAGGACTGAAAACACTTGCTTCTTTGATCTGGAGACCCCCTGTTTTAAACTGGTTCACTATCTGACATCGTGCTTCTCTTCCTCTTCCTCAGCTGAAGCGGTGATGGTCGGAGAGGAATGATGAAGACTATAGGTTCTCACCAGCTACACATGGAACAGGTTAACTGGACGTCTACAGCTAGCTTTGATGTTAACTGAGCTGAACTGATATTCTAACGATGGACATCAACTGTGTATCATGTTTTGGTTAAGTTGCATCTTCCTCCTCCTCGTCGTCTTTGCCCTCTGATCTGTATCACTCAGAGATTGAGAGTTGCATTTTTAATCCTGTAGTGAACTGGTGTCCTATGGATAAAATAAATGTAATAGTTTAGATTCAGTTTGGTCAGACTATAGACAGCAGGACTATCAACTGCTGCATGTTTATTTTTTCCAGACTTTGGCTGTGTTCGAATGTCCACCCTGCTTCCTAACCCCTCCTTCACTACACAGGGCTGCACGACATAGTGACTCATTCTCTTGGCGATATGGACACGAAGCTGCCTATTTTTTCTGTGCCGCAAACCATGTGACTACCGGCGTCACCACGGCAACCACAACCGTGTCTAGATGTCATTCCAAATCCAATCCTAAGTTGTGTGTAAATATTTTTATTTTTATTACTTATGTTGTATTTTATTGTTTGTTTGCTTTTAGGTAATTTCGCGCAGCTAATTTTTTTCGCCACCTTGCGCCACGTTGAGCTTTTGCCCGCAACGCATTGTGGTCTATATTGACCCGTCTAGTGAGCATTGATGCTCACTACTTTTCAAGATGAATTGTGGGTAATTTTGAGTGCCCTATTTTTTTCTCTCTGGACATTCAGACACTCCAACACTATGTAGAGAGTAGGGAGCACATTCAGACACAGCCTTTGTTTTGTGTGTCAGGAAAAACCCTCTGCTTACCGCTGTCAGTCACGATGAGTTCATGTCACATGACCTGCTTACTGATTATCGATTCTGAAACGTTGGTGGTGAAGTAACTCCACACAGAAATGCCGGTAACAGACGCAAATAAAAGAAACATAAGTCTGAACCTTCTTTTTTTTTTTTTTTTTTTTTTGCCTAACCTTTCCTCTCTAGCACGGTGGCAGCAGAATGATGGTCTGGCTGCTGTGTTGCTCCAAACAGATGTGCTTTGCCAAGAGGAGCTTCATGGGTGTACGGCTCCTCTTGAAAATCAGAATTATTTATTTCTTTAAATTTATTGTTTTATCTTATTTATTTTAAATTTATGTAATCCTGCTGGGCCAGATCGGGGGGACAGAAAAAAAGAGAATAATGAAGAGAAGGAAAAAGGAAAGTAGTAAAAAGGAAGAGGAAACAAAGATCCAGCAGATAGAAGCAACGAGCTTCAATTCAACCTAACAGCAGACAAGCAGCTGCTACACCTGTACAGAAACACAGAGAATTTCCTACAGCTTTTACAGGTAAACTAAGCAGACAATCATCAGGAGTTCCTAAAAAATAACCAAGACAACAACAACAACATGTATCACAACAACCAAAGAACCAGAAACACACACACCTGAACCAAAGCATCTCTTAGTTTATAAACACACTGGACACCTCAGTGCTGAGTCAGCATGCAGAGGTGAACACGCAGAGGTAGACTAGGGCGGCCCAGAGACCCGGGCCATCAGCAGCAATCCTGAAGCACGAACTCAAGCCCCAACATTCCAGCCACACACCCACGGAACCAGGACACCATCTACCACTCCCCCCATCCACCCCCCAAACCTCTATCTATCCATATCTATCCACCCTGTAGCTCCTCACTCACAGCCTCCCTTGCACCATACCGACATCCACTCACTTTCACACACCCACATCACACTTAACCCTCCCACCACGCCCTGTGGTGACTTCTATGCAGAATTTTGAATTGTATTAGTTGCATATTTGAATTCTTAGTCGTTTTAAAGGTGTTTAAACATATTTGTGACCATTTATCTTTATTAAAGTTACTGGATAGGTCCCCCTCCCATTTTGAAGTTGGAAGACAGATTGAGTCTTCTAGTTTGGATAATAGTCTAAATGTTTTTGATAACAGCTTTGGGACATTGAAATTCATGAATTCTGCCCCCGATAGGTAGCTGTACTAGGTAGCAAACTGACTGGAGGAGTTGAACCTCCACCCTTGTGGTCATTGTATGACCCACTCTACCAGCGGCGCCCTGATGGAGTCTTGTTCCTGTGAGAGGCAGGCTAAGTCATTCAGTAATGTTATAGTTCAGAATCGGTCAGATTGGAGTCCATCACCTGGCAAAGGTGTAAAGCTTTCAAGCTTATTCACATTTAATTCTGAACTTGAGTCGTCAGTTAATGAGGAAAAACCTGCAAGTTGTGATTTTTTTTAAGTCTAAAAATAGTTAAGATGAACATCCACATTTCCATCCACCAATCATGCTGCATGAAGCGGCTGAGGTCATCATCTGCTCAGTAAAGCACCATAAAAAAGCTTCATATTTGTTTTGCATTCATGTAAATAACATGTGATTTATTTCCTGTTAGACTGCATGTCTCATTACTAATATCAGCTCAGTGAGTCTGGGCCGCCAGCAAGAACCAATCAAAGTGCTGCATGTCGCTCTGGTCAATGATCTGCAGCGCAGAGGAAACACAGCAAACTTCCTCTTCTTCTTCCTGTGGATCAAACGCAGCTCAGTTGCAGCGTCTAAAAGAACAGCTGCACACGGCTGTACAACCCGCAGATCAGAACAGAAAGTAAGACTATACAGCAGACTAAACCCAAAATCACACATAATTTATATGAAGTTAAAGTTTTCTAGATGAACTCCAGGACTCTCCAAGCTTCAGTATTTGCCTGCTGCTTCATACGTGACCTACTGGCCGGAGGTTTGAGGGAACATATAAAACAAACCATGAGCGATGTAAGCAATGCAGAGTTCAGACACCAACCAGCTCCCAGTGAAACTGAAAGCGCTTTAACTCAGAGTTCTAGCAGAGCTGAAACCAAACGGTGTAAACCAGCCGTCTTCAGGCTGCTTTCAGGGGAGAAGCAGTAAATATGCCCACCGGGACTGGGTTTACATCAACAACAACACTGATGCATATTTAAAAAAAAATGAGCCTTTACATACATCAAAGTGGAATTACATAATAAAAACACTCATTAAAATATTTCACACAATCACACACACACATTTACACTATATTAAAAACTTGCTGCTGTAGGAATCACTACTGTTATCAATGTGGAGGTTAAAACCACCTGTTATTAAAATCTTGTTGTATTTAAGGTGTACAGTTGATTAAAACTCTGAAAACTCTTTAATAAAACTGAAGGAGGGTTTGGTGGTCTATAAATTGTGCTGGATAAAACAGGCGGCTTGTTAAAAAACCTGAGTGATGCTCAAATGAAGAATAGTTTTTCAGTGATATTTGTGCTGATGACTGTTGAGCAAGCGAAGCTGTTTTACCTCCCCTGGTAGAAAATACAAAATGTAAAAGTAATTTCTAAAATCAGATCATTAGTAATAAAAGACAAAGGAGCGCTGTAGAAACGGCTGCTGCCTCAGTATGCTTGATCCTGTCTTGGACGGGTTGTACTGGAAACACAAGTTTCCCCGAGGAATTCAAAGGGATTAATAAAGTATTTCTGATTCTGAAGATTTGCTGACAGTCATGTGACATTTAAAAGAGCCATGCTGAGTGTTGCAGGAAAGCTCGGTTGTAAAGTTGTGGACATGAGTTCTGTATGAGGAGCTGTATGTACGGGACGGAGACATCTGATGGTCGAGGTATGTTTATGTGGATGGACATGTATGTACTGTCTGCTGGTGATGTGTACATCATATACCAATAAGATGTATCAGAGAGGAAGTTTTAACTGGGGGAGGTGCGTACTGGCTGGACCGTATATCTGAGAAAGCTTTGCAGGACTGGTTTATATGGATCAGACTCATTTAATCAACTGATCATAAATTCAGATTTCCATGTAAATAATAAAATGATCAATAGTCTGGTCAGAGCAGTTACATGAGTATTAACTGATATGTGGTTTCAGAAAGTGTGTTTTCATCAGGAATTCTCCTCATGAGGTTTCCAAATATTGATCGGATCTCCAATCAGAGCTTGTGTAGAGGTCAGGATTCACCACATCATCAATAAAATGGTCAATAAAAGCGGAAACATCTTAAACTGGCTGACTTTCAAAACTCAGAAATCTTTGTGACCACTCATTTGTTTTACTGATCAGCTGGTTTGAAATCATGAGATTTATCAATATCAAGATCAATCATTCAACTGAGTGAATGCAACATGGTGCGGTGCATTTACTGACCACATGGGAGAGAAGAAATCACAGAACATTTACAAATGAAGTCATTTATTAACATCTGAATTTCCCAGCATGCCTTGTCCCGCAGCACATCCCACTCCACGTGTTTCAATCGTCACGTGTTTCAATCGTCACGTGTTTCAATCGTCACGTGTTTCAATCAGCATGAGTTTCAGCTGGAAGCTGTCCGGCCGCCTTGGACAAACAAAGAAAAACCACATAATCGGATTTCATCTCAACACGTCACAGACTGGTTTTTAAAAGGAAACTTCTGCAGTTTTTTGGTCTGAGTTTTAGTCCTCCATCACACTTGCTCATGGGAACTTCCTGCCCCCTCCCTCCCGCCCCACATGTCCCCCTCCCTCCCGCCCCAGTCAAACTCTCAGCTTCCAACACGAAGCAGTTGGGTCAAACAAAGGATGGAACTACAGAAATGAGCGCCCGACCGTGATGAAACGGACCAGAGCTCTTCTACCCTTCCATCTACAGCCTCCGCCTGGTCTGAAGCTTCACCCCCTATGGAGACCAGCTTCCGTTCTCAGAGTTTTATCAGTGACTCTTCTTGGATGAGCCAAAACCTGAGAAGCCCATCACCGCCGCCATCTCGTCATCCTCCTCCAAGTCCACATCCTCCTCCGCCCGCCGCTTCCTCTCTCTCTGCTTCTCCTTCTTGTAGGCCTTCGCCTTTTCCTCCTGAAACAAGAGAAATGTTGGTTTAGTCAGCCTCGTGTCGGATTAAAATCGGTTCTTTTGTCCCAGCCCGGCCCGACGCTATGAAGGAACAAACTGGTCATTATTTACTGAGACGACAACTCGCTGGCACAGAGAGGCCGACTGCGTTGGAATTAAATAAAGTGGAGAAGACAAGGTGGACGGGATGAGGTGGAGAAGACAGGGTGGAAGGGATGAGGTGGAGAAGACAGGGTGGAAGGGATGAGGTGGAGAAGACAGGGTGGACGGGCTGAGGTGGAGAAGACAGGGTGGACGGGATGAGGTGGAGAGGAAAAGGTGGACGGGATGGGGTGGACAAGACGAGGTGGACGGGATGGGGTGGACAAGACGAGGTGGACGGGATGAGGTGGAGTGGATGAGGTGTAGTGGATGTGGTGGAGTGGATGAGGTGTAGTGGATGTGGTGGAGTGGATGAGGTGTAGTGGATGTGGTGGAGTGGATGAGGTGGAGTGGATGTGGTGGAGTGGATGTGGTGGATGGGATGAGGTGGAGAGGATGTGGTGGAGTGGATAAGGTGGATGGATGGGATGAGGTGTAGTGGATGAGGTGGAGTGGATGTGGTGGAGTGGATGAGGTGTAGTGGATGAGGTGTAGTGGATGAGGTGGAGTGGATGTGGTGGAGTGGATGAGGTGGATGGATGGGATGAGGTGTAGTGGATGAGGGAGTGGATGGGATGAGGTGGAGTGGATGGGATGAGGTGGAGTGGATGTGGTGGAGTGGATGAGGTGGAGTGGATGAAGTGGAGTGGATGTGGTGGATGGGATGAGGTGGAGTGGATGAGGTGGAGTGGATGTGGTGGAGTGGATGAGGTGGAGTGGATGAGGTGAAGTGGATGAGGTGGAGTGGATGAGGTGGAGTGGATGAGGTGAAGTGGATGAGGTGAAGTGGATGAGGTGGAGTGGATGAGGTGAAGTGGATGTGATGGAGTGGATGAGTTGGAGTGGATGAGGTGAAGTGGATGAGGTGGAGTGGATGAGGTGGATGGGATGAGGTGGATGGGATGAGGTGGAGTGGATGAGGTCGATGGGATGAGGTCGATGGGATGAGGTGGAGTGGATGAGATGAAGTGGATGAGGTGGATGGGATGAGGTGAAGTGGATGAGGTGGATGGGATGAGGTGAAGTGGATGAGGTGGAGTGGATGAGGTGGAGTGGATGAGGTGAAATGGATGAGGTGGATGGGTTGAGGTAGATGGGATGAGGTGGAGTGGATGAGGTCGATGGGATGAGGTGAAGTGGATCAGGTGGATGGGATGAGGTGAAGTGGATGAGGTGAAGTGGATGAAGTGGAGTGGATGAGGTGGAGTGGATGAGGTGGAGTGGATGAGGTGGAGTGGATGAGGTGGAGTGGATGAGGTGGAGTGGATGAGGTGGAGTGGATGAGGTGGAGTGGATGAGGTGGAGTGGATGAGGTGGAGTGGATGAGGTGAAGTGGATGAGGTGGAGTGGATGAAGTGGAGTGGATGAGGTGGAGTGGATGAGGTGGATGGGATGAGGTGGATGGGATGAGGTGAAGTGGATGAGGTGAAGTGGATGAAGTGGAGTGGATGAGGTGGATGGGATGAGGTGAAGTGGATGAGGTGGAGTGGATGAGGTGGAGTGGATGAGGTGAAGTGGATGAGGTGAAGTGGATGAGGTGGAGTGGATGAAGTGGAGTGGATGAGGTGGAGTGGATGAGGTGGTGTGGATGAGGTGGATGGGATGAGGTGAAGTGGACGAGGTGGATGGGATGAGGTGAAGTGGATAAGGTGGAGTGGATGAAGTGGAGTGGATGAAGTGGAGTGGATGAGGTGAAGTGGATGAGGTGAAGTGGATGAGGTGGATGGGATGAGGTGGAGTGGATGAGGTGAAGTGGATGAGGTGAAGTGGATGAGGTGGATGGAATGAGGTGGAGTGGATGAGGTGGAGTGGATGAGGTGAAGTGGATGAGGTGGATGGGATGAGGTGAAGTGGATGAGGTGGATGGGATGAGGTGGAGTGGATGAGGTGAAGTGGATGTGATGGAGTGGATGAGGTGAAGTGGATGAGGTGGATGGGATGAGGTGAAGTGGATGAGGTGAAGTGGATGAGGTGGAGTGGATGAGGTGGAGTGGATGAGGTGGATGGGATGAGGTGGAGTGGATGAGGTGAAGTGGATGAGGTGAAGTGGATGAGGTGGAGTGGACGAGGTGGATGGGATGAGGTGAAGCGGATGAGGTGGAGTGGATGAGGTGGAGTGGATGAGGTGGAGTGGATGAGGTGGAGTGGATGAGGTGGTGTGGATGAGGTAAAGTGGACGAGGTGGATGGGATGAGGTAAAGTGGATGAGGTGAAGTGGATGAGGTGGATGGGATGAGGTGGAGTGGATGAGGTGAAGTGGATGAGGTGAAGTGGATGAGGTGGAGTGGATGAGGTGAAGTGGATGAGGTGGAGTGGATGAGGTGAAGTGGATGAGGTGGAGTGGATGAGGTGGAGTGGATGAGGTGGTGTGGATGAGGTAAAGTGGACGAGGTGGATGGGATGAGGTAAAGTGGACGAGGTGGAGTGGATGAAGTGGAGTGGATGAGGTGAAGTGGACGAGGTCGATGGGATGAGGTGGAGTGGATGAGGTCGATGGAATGAGGTGGAGTGGATGAGGTGAAGTGGATCAGGTGGATGGGATGAGGTAAAGTGGATGAGGTGGAGTGGATGAGGTCGATGGGATGAGGTGGAGTGGATGAGGTGAAGTGGATCAGGTGGATGGGATGAGGTGAAGTGGATGAGGTGGATGGGATGAGGTGAAGTGGATGAAGTGGAGTGGATGAGGTGGATGGGATGAGGTGAAGTGGATGAGGTGGAGTGGATGAGGTGAAGTGGATGAGGTGGAGTGGATGAAGTGAGTGATGAGTGGAGTGGATGAGGTGGATGGGATGAGGTGGAGTGGATGAGGTGGAGTGGATGAGGTGGAGTGGATGAGGTGGAGTGGATGAGGTGAAGCGGATGAGGTGAAGCGGATGAGGTGGAGTGGATGAGGTGAAGCGGATGAGGTGAAGCGGATGAGGTGGATGGGATGAGGTGGAGTGGATGAGGTGGAGTGGATGAGGTGGATGGGATGAGGTGGAGTGGATGAGGTGGAGTGGATGAGGTGGATGGGATGAGGTGGATGGGATGAGGTGGAGTGAATGAGGTGGATGGGATGAGGTGGATGGGATGAGGTGGATGGGATGAGGTGAAGTGGATGAGGTGGAGTGGATGAGGTGGAGTGGATGAGGTGAAGTGGATGAGGTGAAGTGGATGAGGTGAAGTGGATGAGGTGGATGGGATGAGGTGAAGCGGATGAGGTGGAGTGGATGAGGTGGAGTGGATGAGGTGGAGTGGATGAGGTGGATGGGATGAGGTGAAGCGGATGAGGTGAAGTGGATGAGGTGGAGTGGATGAGGTGGAGTGGATGAGGTGGAGTGGATGAGGTGGATGGGATGAGGTGAAGTGGACGAGGTGGAGTGGACGAGGTGGAGTGGACGAGGTGGAGTGGACGAGGTGGAGTGGACGAGGTGGATGGGATGAGGTGAAGGGGATGAGGTGGAAGTGGATGAGGTGGAGTGGGATGAGGTGGAGTGGATGGGATGAGGTGGAGTGGATGAGGTGGAGTGGTTGTCATGTTTCATTCAGCACGAGTTACAAACACCTCTCATATTATGGGCTGGACACATGGGAGGCGGCGTTGCACCTTCTCCATTTATTTTCTATGGAACACGCTTGATGAGGCGAAAATCGCTGCCCTCCCTCAGCCAAGCAACAGGCAACATCCGTGCATGTAAAACGTGCATTCCTTCACAAAGACGTGCACACAGGGACTTGTGACGGGACAAATAGAAAAATGTTCCATTTTTGTGAGTCACGACTAAGTAATCCACCAGCTTCCAGAGCTCATAACAAACGTTATAAACAAACAGAACTTTTTCTCAATTATCAGTTAACAACCCGGGATTTAAGAAACTCATCAACACTTTGGACAAACGGCATCACTGCCATCTCGACACCATTTTAATGGAGTGTTTCTCCTGCTCTGGATGATGAGTGTGGCGACAGTTTTGTGAAGGACGTGGCTACAGTCCAATGTTTCGCCACCGCTATGGATCTGTGGTCAAGCCGCATCATAAAGCCGTATATAAATGTTGAGCTAAATTTTATTGATGCAGGGAAAAAAAGCAACGTAATGTCTCCAGATCACACCGGACAGAACATAGCTGCTGGTCTGAAACAAACTATAGCTGTGGGGACCTGTTGGAAAGAAGAGAGAGTGTGTGTAGAGTGGACATCCTGAAATGATCACCTTATCAGCACAGGGCGTGGCCTACCTCCTCACGCAGCTCCTTCATGCGCTCCTCGAAGTCGTACTCCTTCTGCTTCTCCTCCAGCTTCTTCTTATTGACCTCGAATCGTTTCTTCACCTGATCCAGAGATGAGCGCTCGACCCGCATCGACATTCCCAGGTTCCTCTGGTCTGCTCGGAAACATCAGGGGAGACACCCAATCAGAAACACTCACTTGCATCCCGTTTTACAGTCTCAACATTTAGCTGGAAACCAGAGATCTTAAAATACAGAGAGAAAAACTAGACCACTCTTCTCTTTGCCATTCTGGTACCATTCCAAAATGTTCCAGTTTCTGAGTAGGAACTCACGTTTTTTCCCGTTGATGTGATCCAGGAAGTTGATGGAGTCTTTCACTACGCAGTCGCAGACGTTACAGTAATAACTGCAAGAGAAGAAGAGAGGAAAAACGAGCAGAGGTCAAACTTATGTGATCTGACTCCAGCTCTGGTTTTCAGACCTGAGGAGGTCTCAGAGGAACCCACCCGCCCATCTCTGCCTGAGGAGTGGTCTTGGTGATGACGATGGTCTTCCCCAGTTTGGACTCCAGGTCCACCTTGTAGTCCCGGTGGCGCAGCAGGTCCCGTTTGACTGGTGGAGTTGGTTTTCCTGAAAAAGACAACAGATCCATCCCGAATGATGTCTGTTTTATTTTGTTGTGATGAAAACCAGGAATGTTTTCGCATTCTTACCATCCTTCCTCTCCCGGTCCCGCTCTTCCGCCAGACGTTTCTGAGCCAGGTGTTCATACTCGTCTTTGTCCCATTTCCGACGGAAATCGTTCTTACTTGACTGGAAGAGAAGTCAGAGACGTCTCAGTTAAAATGTTGGAAAGACATCCAGGTCCGCCGGGGCTGCAGTCAGGCCTCCAACTGACCTGACAGAGCGACCCGGTTATCTGCTGATGAGCCTCAGTATCGCTGCAGGAGTTTACCATTTCTGGGTTTTTATTGGTTTATTTATTGCTGTTCTTGAAGGCAGTCTGGAACCATCTGTAAAAGTCATTTCTGTACTCTGTAGAAGGATCTGTGGTCATGTTGATGCTGCCCTTATTGACGGCTAATCCAGCATCATCTTCATCCTGCCTGTACTGTGAGATCTCTCCAGCCAGCAAAAGACACTTATGTTAACTCTTGCTCTCGTTCTCTCTTCTTTTTCATTATCTTTCATAACATCTTCTTGGGTTTCTTTGCTGAATCAGTGAAGGTGCGTGTTGAGAATGGCCGGTGTGTTTACATCCGTTTGCTAGCGTGTGAAGCTAAAGGCCTCCCGGTTGAAAAAGTTGTATTGATCGGTTACTCAGCCTCGGGACAGCGACGCCCCAGAAATGTGCATGAAAGATGCGACTGTGCCATCAAATGAGTCCGGAACGCGGAGTTTTTAGGTCGGATAGTTACGCAATGAATATTTGAAAAACATCCCCTGGTCATGAACTGAGGAGGAGGGTGAGATCAGTTTTATTTTATTACGGAAAACTTTTAAAATTGTGAAATGGCTGAATTAACTGAAAGGTGAAAAAATAGTAAAGTTCATTCAAATTTCACAAAACCAAATAAATACTGAAGTAAAAACAGGTGACTTATTTTCTCTTTCTACAGCTGTTGCTCGTTTGTAAACTGACGCTAATAGGCTAACATTAGCAGCATCATTTCCTATCAATGACGCAGAAAAACACACAGATAACACACAATAGTTTATTAATAAGTTGAGTAAACATCGCCTCGTGATAAATACAATTCAAACCGTTTACGCTTGTTAGGCGGCTAACAGTTAGCGGGCTAACAGTTAGCGGGCTAACAGTTAGCGGGCTAACAGTTAGCGGGCTAACAGTTAGCGTAACGGCGGCGCAACGAGACTTGTAAAGCAGGGAAACGGTTTCAGTTGGGTCCATTAATGAGTTCTGAGCCACAGACTCGCGCAGGTGTAAATTGAAGCTGCGTCAGAGTTTTAACAAGAAATATTTAACTCCGTTGAAGACTTACCCCACTGCTAGACGCCATCTTTGTGACCGGAAACGTCTTCTTCTTCCTCTTTTTTTCCTTTGCAGTTTATTGGCGGTTAGCAAACAACGTACAGATGTGCATTACCGCCACCAGCTGGTGAGTGTGGAACAGGACAGACAGAAAAACGCTGACTTCTAAGCCCCAATCCCATTTTTCTTAGTTACTTCTCCCCCTTTCCCTACACCTACACCTGCCCCTTAAAAACGGAGCTGGAAGGGGTAGAGCTGAAAGTCAACCCCTACGAATTGGGACATCCCTTCAACAATCACATACGTCATCAGTAGTCACTAAAGAACATTTTACACTGGAACTGGCAGAAATTTTAAATAAAGCAAAAACAACAAATAGAACAGACTGAGAGACTCTGTTCATCTGTTCATACAATAAGTATGATAAAAAGTCTCCAATCTGTAAACAAAATTGGCTTTTAAAAAAATATAAATAAAAAAATATTAAACATGGGCTCAGATAGGGAAAACCGGTAAAACTGCCAGTTGTATTAAAAACAAAAGCTAAGAAAAAATATCCTGCACATCGTTGCTGTCTGTGAAGCTGAAATATTTCCCTCGGTGTCTGATCTATGATGAACCGCAACGCTGCGTCTTTTTGACACATACGTCGTGATATGGAAAGCCGTTTTAGCCAGAAACGTGCGTCCAAATGCGCCTTCTGAGCGCGTTCACGACGTGTTCTGAGCGCGTGCTCAGAACACCTTAACTTAGAAAACGTGTTAATTCGTGATGAATCTTTGCTGAATCGCTCCCATTAAGCCATTTCATTGACAATGGTGGGGAAAGGTTGCAGATGCTGGACAGATGTTATACTACATCTAATAACTGTGGAACAATGTCAGAAAAAAGGTTACTTAATATAAAATTTGCAAGAGTTTGCAGGTTAACGTTTTGTCATGCACCAAAAAAGCCACATCCAAAGAGAAATCCAGAAACACCACCATCTCCTCTGGACCAAGAAATGGTCTGAGGCAAAGTGGAAAACCTTTCTGTGGAGCAGAACAGTTTCACCACAGAGTTTGAACTTAATAATTCATTAATTCATTAAATATATAGAAATGTATAGACTATGAACTATTTACACAGGGCAATAGAATAAATAGGCTAAGTGTCATTTCAAGTTACCACGTGATATCAAACCCAGGAAAAAATACTAATCTATATATTAATTACTGAATGTCATTACAAACTATAAAAAAGAAAGAAAAAGGGACAACCCTCCCACATATTCCTGAAATATACATGAACATAGACATAGAAAAAGCCTTTAAAACTACCTCTAGCCGACGGTAATTTGAAATTAAATGCAGCACATTTACAGCAGACAGCAGAAAATATGACTGGAAGGCGCCATGCCTCCATGCGTCCATAGCAACCAGCTTAGCAACGATCTCACTAGACATGAAAATCTTTACAAATAAATACTGTTTAGATTTTTTTCAATAAACTTATTTGTTGGACCATTGAGAATAAGAAGCAACTTTTTCATTGCTGTTTTACTCAGTCACAGTTTAAAATACTTAACTTCCCATTGTTTCTCCTGAAAATAGGCCAGTGTTGAGGCTTTGAGGTCAGTCGGAAGAATTTCGTGTAAAACTCTATAAAACCCACAGTGTGTGTCACGGATAAGTGTGAAGCCTGAACGTTATTATGGAGAGAGTGGAGAGGGGGGAATCCCTCGGACACGAGGATGACGTAAGGAAACGCCTTGGGGTGCTGCCCTGTTGTGCCTCTCTTCTCCACCCTCATGTACCTTCTCCGGCCCTGAGGTGGCCGAGCAGCTCCTCCTGAGTGTGTCCAGGACTAGCCGGAAGCTCAGAAGGGACATGAGCTGCCTTCAGACCTCCTCTAGATCTATTTTTAAATCTCTTGTTAAAACCCATCTGCTTAAGCCCAAATGAGATGTTGACATTTAGATCTGATTTTAGATTGATATAATTTTATTTTAGTTTATTTTGCTTTATTTTATTTACCTTTATTATTATTTTTTTAATAGTTTTAAATAAGATGTTATGTGCACATTGTGGCACTTTGTTTCATCTACCTGGTGTTTTAAAGTGTGTTATAAATAATATTGCAGTTGCAGGGATACCCTCCGGTTCGAGCTTAAAGACAAAAGTCTGCCAGCCTGAGACTGGACCCGGCCGGGAAAAGCGAAAGAAAGTGGATAACTGCAGTAATCCAGTGGCTGTGGATATTAGCAGAACAATGTTATTAGTGAATTAAACCTATGAACCTATTGAAATTACAGTAAAGATCAATATTCCAAACGTTTTTTCATCCTGGCCTTATTGTTCAAAATTACCTGCCGGGGACATAAATAAGTGTTTATTCCTACAATTTCGTTGAGAGACCTGAAAGAATGTACACCGAAACAAAAAAAAACTACGAACCATATATTAGATACTATGCGAATAAAGCGTACATTTGCTACTAGAAAAGTTATCAAAACAAAGCTAAAGTCACAACCTCTCTTAAAATACAGCAGTTTCCACCGAAAACAGAAGGGACGTCCGCCATGTGTTTTGTTAATGACGGGATGCTGCCACCTGCTGGTTATTTTCGGAATAACAGCTCCACATTTCTGCAACCTGTCCCCACGATTGTCAATGAAATGGCTTAACCCAGAGTCCTCAGCCAATGGGAGCGATTCAGCAAAGATTCACCACCAATTAACACGTTTTCTAAGTTAAGGCGTTCTGAGCGCGTTCAGAGAGCGTTCAGAGCGCGCTCAGAACACGTCGTGAACGCGCTCAGAAGGCGCATTTGGAAGCACGTTTTTGGCTAAAACGGCTTTCCATATCGGGACACCGGCCCAAAATTAACGCGGCCCACTGAGAAGCCCACTGGATCCTCTCTATTAGCCGGCATTGCTCTTGATGTGTATTCCAGCGTGAGCAGCCACTCAAATGCGTGAGTCTCACGGCCAACGCGTCAGAGTTGGCAGCCCTGTAAAACAAATACGGCGGACCGGCTTGTACACTCTCAAAAATAGAGGAACAAGACAAGGACATTTTTGTGTTTATAGGTACATTTTTCAATAATGTTCTCTCAAAAGTACATTATTGGTCTTTAAGGGGCCAGAAGTGCACCTTTAGACTGTTAAAAGGGGTTCAAAGTAATATAAAGTACAAATATGTACCATTTCAACCCTAAGGGTACCTACAGAATTAAAAATGTGTAGCTCATATACAATAAATGTTATTAGTATTTCTAAAACCAACAGTAGTATAATTATAGTTAAAGCATTTACAGCCATATTATATATTGTACTATAATTATTAAAATAATTATTTGTGTTTTAATTTGATTTTATATATAATTATGATTTAATTATATATTATTTTTTATTTATTAGTAGCATATCTGATTATGGTCATAATCTATTTTACGAAGTTGTATTTATTATTTTAACATGATCTTGTTTTAATGTTATTTTTAAGCCTTCAAAATTTTACTTATTGTTGTGCATTTTGTTTTAATTCTCATTAATTATGGGTTTAAACATACTTTTACAACATCCTGGCAGTATCAACTTTTTAAGAGGTTTCCTGCTATGTGAAGCACTTAAGGCTGTATTTACACAAAATGTGTTATTTGTGTGAAGCTGAGTTCTTCTAAACTCACTGTAAAGCCTAATGTCGAGCTTTTATTTAACAGTAATGAAACACACAGTGCCATTCAATATCGTTCCCCAAAATGTTTGTTAAGCAACCGCGTGTTAATACCACAGGCTCAAGGCCAAACGCTGCTGACAGACTCCGGTGCTAAGGCGAACAGAGACGAAGTCAAGCATGGCTCTCAGGAGTCTGTCGACGGAGGAGCTCTTAAGTTAAATGTTATTTTGATTTTTACATTAGTTTTAACCAATGAGCTAAATTTAGCAAATATCTAAAGAGCTGATTCTTAACATGGGCAATAGCGTTAGCTAAGTTTGACCTAAGTATTACAAGTATTCAAGTATTACTAACGGCAGTAGCTGCACAAAAACATAAAACAGTCTCTGCGCTGCTAATATGTAAATGTAGTTATCAAAAGCATCATTTGTAAGCCAGCTTTATTGCACGAGCCAAGCTAGGATCGGTTTCCCGCTCAAAGTGATTTTAAACAAAGGAAAGTACAAATTTGATCTGAAGGGTTTAAGGATAAGAACACTTACATAATTGTCAACTGTCACTCGCAAAATCTTCCACAGGTCTATGGTTCCCTTCTAGACACAACCACCTGAACTCAAGAAAAAAAAACAAAAAGAGCGAGCGATTGTTAAAATTCAGATCGGGACAGACAGACCTAGGGTGGAGAGACAAAGAGAGAAATTTAACCAACAACCACTTGGTGTAATTAACTCATAAGAGCCCGTCATGACATATTTGTCACATACAGGTTCTGAGACATTTGCTTCAATTTACTGTAAAAACTTTGCTTAAAATCTTGTTGAACACAATCTGATAATCGTCTTCTGTCTCCTAATAAATACCCAGAAGCAGAAAACCACATTATAATGTTTTTTATACATCACATGTTAATAAATGGTAGATACCCCCCTGAAAAAAAAGTTATTTTTTTGTTACATTTTGTTAAGGAGCCAAATAAAGACCTCATATTTAAAAAAACTGGATTTTTCTTAACATTTTTTCATGGGTCGGGCCTTAACGGGTTAAACTAAAGTTTATTGGCATCCTTCATGAAAGCTGTTTGACATGAGGGTTAAAATTACACTGATTTTATATACAGGTCTATTTGTATGTACCCACCTACGTAACCAAGCATCTTGCTGCTCACTCTGGAACCGTTTTTATCCTTCTGTTTTGTACCTTCTGTTTTAGGACGACTTCAGGACATAGTATTATATCACTTTTCTTGCTAATGTCTGGAAGTACCAAGAGAAAGTCAATGTCTTGTGTTGTGGTTTTAAAGAAATATTGCAAGGACCAAAATGCATAGGTTTTAGTTAAATAAAATAAGATTGTTTGGGTGAGAAAACTTACTGATGTAGGTTCTTGTTGTAACGCATGGACCCCTCAGAGACAAGAGCAGGTTAACAGATCTTTATTGGAAAGAACACAGATAAAGGAGCTTACTGGAGGGGACACCAGGGAGCCTGGAAGGGAGAAGGAGAGCGTCCGAGTTAAGTCCGACAAGGAATGACTGTGGATCTGGAGTATATAAGGACTGACGGGTGAAAGGGAGACAGGTGTGAGCAATCAGAGGAGTGATCACTGAGGAAAGGCTTAGGCAGACCAGGAGAGGGCGCGACACTAGTGTCTTTTAAAGTTGATATAGATAAGTATTGATGTTTGTGTTAAAATTTCTCTTTTAAATATAGTTGGATAGTTAAAATGCATTTTTTGCTACCACTACAGTAAGCAGAGAAATGGGCTTAGGTCTCTGTTGTAAGTAGCACCACACCTTTGAAGATAAAATGCTTTATTTTATTTGGTTACAAAAAACTGAAAATGTTATCTGTGTATTTTCAGACTAGCTATCATGCCTTGTATGTCCAGAGTTTCTGTGCTTCTGTCTCTTTAATAGCCTTATTATTTACATTAATATTTATTTTCAGACAGTGATGTAGATGGAGAGACAGTAGGACTCGCAGAGAGCATGATTGCATTTTTCTTTGACAAGTCCTTCAAAAAGCAGCTGAAGTTCAGAGACTTCATAAACCGCTACAAGGAAGTCATCCTCACTTTGCAATCAGTCAACCCGGAACAGAACACATCTGGAGCTCCTGTGTCCCCAGCAACCCAGAGGTATCATGTACTACATGTCCTACATGTACTACATGTAACAGTTTGTATCTGCATTAAAGTGCTTGCAAAACGCAGAGATGATGCGGTTCTCCTTCGGTACTGCAGGTCTGAACCTACTTGCTGCAGACGGGCTGCAGTCATTTCTGTTCCACAATTCCCACAAGACATCCAGAGCCGCTTAGATGCCAAAGAACCAGTCCACCAAGTACAGAAGTACCACAACAAAGTAACTGGGACTCTTTATGAAATGCTGTCACAATACACAATGTAAGGATTCCCTTCCAAATATTACACATAATATAAATAATGCCCTAACATAATAAATTCATACATCACGTGTCTTCAGGCCAAGTCTGGACTTCAGTCTCCAGTTTTTATATTTTCATAACTACAGACACTTTGGCTGTTAAAACACACGGCATGAAATTTGGCAAATGTGTGCCCCCCCAATTTATTTAAGAAATTCAACCTCAGCTACATTAGTTTGACATTAGTCATTAACATACTATTTAATCACAATAGTTTCTTAGTGGAATCTAAGGACAAAAAAGCCCCCAAGAGTGGACGAGAGTTACCAAAGAAATGTGTTTTGTTTTGTCATGTTTGAGACAGGTACCCCACCCACTCAGACCACGTCCAGGTTGTCAAAGCACTGATTGGGAAGTATCCTTTCTTAAGGGACGTACACAGGAATGTAAGTACCTCTCCTTTTGTTTCTTCTTTAAAATATTACAGGTTAACATAAAGTATGCACAACTGACTAATACTATCCTTTTGAACAACTAGCATACCTGGAACAGCCAACTGAAGAGAAAATTCAAAGCAGAACGGCTCCACTAATCAGCAATGAGGAAGTAAAACGGGTCAAAGAAAAGTTTGGACAAGCAAGAAGATTGAAGACCACAGAAGAAGCCAACGACCTTTCCAAAACGACTGAAGCCATCTCTAGTAAGCCCTCACACCCTCAGCGTCTTCAGAGCTAAGGCAACGTTGTGTGACTGGTAAGCGCTGGTATCTGCTTTGATAAAGGAATCATGCATCCTGGGGGAAGATGCAGCCTCCACTGAGACAGGGAGCATCATCCTGACACAGCACTGGTGGAAGACGGACGGCAAGATGAAATCGTTTGCGTGGAGACGCCGAGAAATAGCAGAAGGAACGTGTACAGAGGATCTTACAGATATATCCATTCCTACGGACATCTGCAGGGTAAGAACTGTTAGGAAAGCAACTAACCATTATTTTCATTGCCAGTTAATCTGTTGATTATTTTCTGAATTTATTGATTATGTAATCTGTTCACAATATCAGTGTTTGCAAGTCTTTCTTATAAGAGTAATTTTCCTTCTCATGTACTTGATGAATCTGGGGTTTTGGTTTATAAATTGCCTTCTCAGTGAATCCTCAGCCATCTTCTCTTCTCTGCTTCCGATGTGAACTTCCTGCAACACGCAGTGTCTTTATCTGCGAATGCGCCGTTCAGCTTTGGAGTGTTACTCTCTAGCGCCCCCACAGCCTGTAGCATGTACTACAGCGGTGTCGTGGGGATGTTGAAGCCTTTCTACTAGTTTTTGCCACCGTTTTCACACCTGAACCGGCTTCGGTGCCATGTGGACATAGCCTTAGTCTTTGGACATGCATACACGGAGAGAACATGCCATCTCCGCACAGAAAGGCCACTGTTGGAACCTCCCCCAGCCGACCCGCGACCCAGTGATCTTAATGCTGTGAGGCTGCGGTGCTAACCACCACACCACCGTCCTGCCTGCATTATATCATTTTATTATTATTAATATCGACTGAAATTTGCACTTACAGTTGTACCATCTGTATCACCTTGGAATTGACTTCAAGGGAGGACTTCTCTTCTTGCCATCATTCTTCGAGGAGAAAATTGAAGATTTCATTGTTCTTGGAGAGGTAAATATCTGGTGCCATGCATAGCCACTGGCCCCACGTTAATGGTCTTTTGGATCACTGCATGTCTTATCAATCCCATATCAATATATATACTAACATTTTTTTCAGTCTTATGTAGAATAGTCCTCTAACTCCATACCCAACCACTCAAATGAAGGACCAGGATTGGAAAACTGCCTCTCCAGAAAGTGTCATAGTGTTGTGACAGTTGAAGGAATTCAGGTTTGTTCCTGCGGTTTGCTGGATGAGGCCTCATCGCAGCCTTCTGCACAGACTTTGTGTTCAACATGACATATCCTGCATACCTCAGAAAGACATTGATGTTTTTCCAGAATCATGTTGCAAACATCATCGTGCAGGGACAAAGCCCTGCCAGTGACTTGAGTGCTCAACCACCGTTATTGAACATGGCTGGACCGCATGAATGTTCAAAATGTTCCAAAAGGACCTTTACACTTAAAAACTGATTCAGCACATTGGACTTGTTCACGCCCATGAACCTCATTTCAGCATAACTTGTGGGATCAGTAACTGCCAGTCAGCCATTTCCAAGTACCATTCTTTTAAGCAGCATGTTTATCGAAAACACAAAGACTGCTCTGAGGTAACTGAAGAACGTTTAGAAGAACACACACACACAGAAGCTGAACACACACACACGGTTCAGCAGCCCACACCACCTAGTTTGGATAGTTTGCTTAAGTGTAGTGAAAAAAAATATCTCTCCCTCTCTGTCCAGCAAGACGTTGTTGATGATCTTAAATTTTTGTTGTGTTTTTTCAAAGAAAACTACGACTCATTTATCATGTGGATAAAAATGGTTTCCACGTCAGTGAATGTTTTTTGTCTACTTAAGACTTTTTCCAGAAAGCATGAGATTTAATTTGGTCGCCATTCATGATAAAAGAAGACTGCAGATGAAAAATGAACATGACAGAACCCATCAGTTACACAGTAAGACACAGTTCACGAGTGAAAATTGGTTTATTATTCTTATGTTCCAACCACACAGGTATTAAACAACCGTTGTCAGGTGGAGGATGTGTGGGAACAGATTGTTTTGGATAACCACAGAAAACAAGATGAAGATGTTCTGACTGCTTACAGTCATGTTTTTTAAAGAGTGTTCACTTTTCAAAGCTCACCGTCAAGCTCTAAGACTTCAATTTTATGAAGATGAGTTTGAAATTGTGAACCCACTTGGTGCTAAAAGAAATAAGTACAAAATCTGTGCTTTTTATTATACAGAAGGGAACATAAGTGTAAAATTTTGCTCAAAGTTGAGTCACATTCATTTAGCCTTAATGGTTCTCCATTCACTTTTAAAAGAGGGCGGGCTTGAAACTATCCTGCAACCCTTGATTGCTGACCTGAAGATGCTATCCATAGAGGGTTTCATCATCTGTCTCGATGGAGTAGAGCACACAATTCACGCTAGCAACCATTTCACATGACAACCTCTCTGCTCTGTGATTGGGCGGTTTTAAGTGACTTTCAATACTGGACGAATATGTCGATTTTGTGGGGCCTCACATTCAGAGATACAACAGAAGTTTTGTGAGGACAGTTTTTTTCTTAGAACAACTGAAGACCACAAATACCACATAGACTGGGTGAAAGATGATGAAGGGAGTGCTGCTTTGTACGGTGTCTATGGTTTGATGCACTGATGCCTTACTTCCATGTGACAAAGTGTCTTCCCCCAGATGTAATTCATGACTTGCTGGAGGGAGTTATCCTCTGGTCATGAAGCTGGTCATTTGTAAAGCTCATTATGAAAAGCACATAACCATACATGAAGTTAATGATGAGTTGAAAAATGTAAACATTGGGAAGAATAACAAACCAAACAAACCAGAGCCACTGAGAAAAAAAATCTTCGAATTTCTAACATAGTTGGACCAGCCAGTCAACATGGTGCCTTTTCAGGCTCTTGTCTTTTTTAATGGCTCACCATTTTCCACCTGGGGTCCATATTGGCACGTCTTCCTACTATGTTCAGAAATCGTGGATATCATAATGAGAAAACATGAGAAAAGATGAGCTTGCTCATTTAAACTTGCTGATTCAAGAATTCCTTAAAAAGACAACAGAAGTCTTTGGAAATGTTTTAACACCGAAGTGTCCCTACCTGGTTCACTATCCTAGACTTGTATTGATGTGTGGTCCTCTTCGCCCTTTGTGGTGTATGAGACATGAAAGAAAGCATCAATATTTCAAAAATATAGCCAGCAAATGCAGGAACTTTGCAAACGTAACTGCGAGTCTCAGCAATAGTGTGTCAGTAGTGTCAAACATGCTGTTGAGGATGTTTTTGTTGTAGGCCATGTACACACTGAAGCCGTCCCTTTGTTCTTTTTTTTTTTTTTTTTTTTTTTTAACTTGTCCTGTCCAGCATCATAGCAGCTAAATGATAATCTGGTTGCTGTATCGTGCTGAACAAATTTGCTCTGCCAAGGGGAGGCCTATGGGTAAGGCTCCTCTTGATAATGTGATTAATTTATTTATTTATTTATTTATTTTGAATCACAGAATCTATGTAATCTTCCTGGACCTGACCGGAGGGGACAGAAAGAGATGGAAAATAGCAAAAAAAGAGCAAAAGGGAAAGAAGAAAGGAGACAAAAAGATCACAGACAGAAGGAAACGACCTTCAATCCACACCATCACAAGACAACAAACTGTTACACCTGTACATGAACACACCAGAAAATTTCCTACAACTTTTACAAAAACAGAAACACACACACAGAAAAAACTAGTCATTAAGAGTTTTTAAATAATAACCAAATCAAAAAGACATTACAGCGACCAGATACTAACTCACAGGAAAAATAAAAAGAAGAATTATCTCTTAGTATAAAACCCACTGGACAACTCAGTGACTGTGTCAGCATGCAGAGCATGAGGAAGAGGAGTGATCAGTGATGAAGAGTGGTGAGGGAGATCATGCAAATGCGACCACGCCTCCACGGAGGCCAGAGGCAGACCAGGGCCAGAGGCCCGGGCCCCCAGCAGCAGACCTGGAGCACCAACCGAAGCCACCCCACCACAAAGACGACTCCAGCCCCACCCGAAGGGCGGCAGAGGAGAGCCCCAGCAAGAGACCCCACTGTCCTGGGGCACAGGCCCCAGTGGGCCAAGATCAGCAGCCGCCGGCCCCACCAGGGACCGGCCACCCAGGGCAGCCCAAGCAAAGGGCCCAGGGCCCCAGGAGCCCAGAGGCGGCCACCCCACCCTCCAAAGGCAGAGGGCCCGCAACATGCCTAGGAGGACCAGGCCCCCCCAGACAGCCACCCGGCATAGGCCAGCACACACCCCGATGTTCCAGCCGCACACCCCGGGAACCAGGGTGCTATCGGCCCCCTCCGCCGTCCCTTTATTCTTGAAAATCAAGTACATTCTGAATGTTGACACTTGCTGGGTGTTGTGTGGGAAACTGTTATTTCCTTGTTCTTATGACGTCATTTCCATGCTTACCAAGTGATGGTTGACAATGACTGGATTCTGTTCGATCCAGGAAATGAGTTAGACTTTCAAGATTCAGACACATATTTGGTTGCTGATAGACTGTTTGCTTGCTTGAGGTATTCTGTGTAAATATCTTGATGTGATGGTTTATGAATTTAGCATGAATATATTTTAAGTGACGTCAAACTATCAGCCGGAGCTGGTGTGACAGGTAGGTGACGCTGGTGGCAGGTAAGTGATGCTAATGCTGTAGGTGACGTAGTTCCGGGGAGACGGCAGATTCAAACTAGGCGCGCCCAAACATTTATACTTTCATTCAATTGTATTTTGTGCCAGCCTAATCAAAATATTCTTTAAAGTAGGACTATAGTGTCTTTAAAAGGTACACTCTGGAGCACAGCGGGGAGGATTTCGCCAGCCTGACAGATTTTATAGATCGTTGTTACGACAGAATCGTCATGGGGAAACCAAACAACACCTCCACCCCCTCCACCTCATCCACGTCCAAGAGACAGCGAAATGAGGTTTCACCTGGAGCTATTTCACCACCGGGGAACGACTCAACAGATGTTCTGATCTCTATAGATAAGAAACTCAGTAGTTTTGATGCGCGTTTGAGCCTGGCAGAAATTCTCCACAAAGAGTTCCAGGCGCTACGTGAATCATTAGAATTCAGCCAGAAGCAGGTGGAAACTCTGGCTGTAGAAAATGCTGGTCTCAGAGAGTCGGTAAAATCCCTCACCGAGGGCTTGACCCGTCTCTCGGAGGGAAATAAGAAGATGAAGGAAACGGTGATCGATCTGCAGGGACGGAGCATGAGAGAGAACCTGGTATTTGCAGGGATTCCAGAGCAGACGGAGGAGGACCCCGAGACCACGGTGAAAAACTTCATCAGAACCCACCTGAAGCTCCCGGAGGAAACGGTGGAAAACATCTCCTTTCACAGAGTCCATCGGCTCGGCGGGAGGAAACCCGGGTCCAGCAGACCAAGACCTATTATAGCGAAGTTCGTCAGCTTCAAACAGAAGGAGCAGGTGAAGAACCAGGGCCGCGAACTGAAGGGAACCAACTTTGGAGTAAACGACCAATATTCCAGAGAGATTCTGGACCGACGGAGAGTCCTGTTTCCCATCAGGAGGAAATTTATCGCTGAAGGCGCTCACGCTGTCATCGCGGTGGATAAATTATTTATTAATGGACGGCTGTACCGCGACCCGGACATCACTCCGTGGCTCTACTGACTTGGTATGTGCTTTAATTTTCCTGTTTTCTCACTAGATCATGTTATATCCATAAAACTGCCATAAAAGATAATTTAGTTAACAGTAAATCCACTGCCCGTCTCCACTACTCTGCTCTCAGCACAGATGCGTTTTTAAATTACTTTTTTTCTTTGGCACTGTCGCTCTTTTTACTCTTTACACTTCTTCTCTCCGACCCTTTAACGGTTAACGGTAACACTTGTCATTATATTATATACACATCAGCACTTTTCATGATTCACAGGAACACACACAGAACAGCACAAGCGCACACACATCCCTGTCACAACCAGCTGGCAGATACACATGCACGCAGAGAAGCAGTGGGATGCACGCACACACTCTTCAGTAATATGCATATAGCCTCATTTCTGTGGTTGGTTCATGAACGAACTCACATTTGTCACTTGGAATGTGCGTGGAGCTGGCACAAGGGAAAAGAGTTTAAAAAATTTTTAATCATTTGCAAGAAATGAAAGCAGATATAATATTACTCCAAGAGACTCATTTATCAAACTCAACAATAGATCTTCTCTCAACAACCCAGTTTCCACACGTGTATTCAGCTTGTTATAATTCTAGGCAGAGAGGAGGAGCAACTCTTATTAATAGAAGGTTAAATTTTGACATAGATAATACAATCATAGATCCAGAAGGCAGATTTATAATAGTTACATTATCTATTAAAAATGTTAAGTTATGTATTGCAAATATATATGGAACAAATGTAGATGATCCCTCCTTCTTTCACTCCCTCTTCGCCTCTATGGTCACTCAGATAACACACTAATTATAGGAGGTTATTTTAACATTATACTGGACAAACAAAGTACCACAGGAGCTCATCGAGTCTGGAAATCCTCAGAAACTGTAAAACATGAAGGATTTTGGTCTCTGTGATGCTTGGCGCTCTCACCATCCCACACTAAGAGAATACACCTTCTTCTCTTTAGTTCACCATTCCTATTCTAGATTAGATTATTTCTTAACTAGCAGCTCGCTGATGAATGACATGTCAGAAATCAAAATCCATCCTATTAGCATTAGTGATCACGCACCAGTATCATTCACTCTGAGAAGTAAGAGCAATAAACCAGCAACTAGAAACTGGAGATTTAATACATAATTACTTAAAGATCCTGAGTTTATCAGCTACTTTAAAAGAGAATGGTCCTTATATCTAGAAAATAACGACTTGCCAGAAACTTCAGCGTGTGTTCTTTGGGAAGCAGGAAAAGCAGTAATGAGAGGAAAATAATTTCCTTTTCTTCTCATAAGAAAAAGAAGGAAACTTTGAGAATTTCAGAGTTAGAACTCAGAATTAAATCCTTAGAGGAGCTTACCATGTCTCCCCAGAAGAACACACACTAAATGCTATAAGGAAAGCTAAACTTGAACTTAATGAAATAATAGATAAAAAGACGCAATTCTTGGTGCAAAAACTTCGCTTGGAGAATTTTGAACATGGCAACAAATCCGGAAGGTTCCTGGCTAATCAGTTAAAAACAAACAAGGAGAAAACAACCATCTCCTCTGTCAGAGATCCAGAAGGAAACATCAGCCACGACCCTGACAAGATAAATAACACTTTCAAAGAATTCTATAAAACATCATATACATCACAACTCACTACAACAGATGACAATATTGATAAATTTCTTAGTAACATCAATCTTCCACAATTAAAACATGAAAATAAAATGGTCTTGGATTCCCCCCTTTCAGTCGGTGAACTCCATGAAGCTCTCCAGCATATGCCCAACAATAAAGCTCCAGGTCCAGATGGTTACCCAGCAGAATTCTACAAAGAATTCTGGACAATGCTGGCACCCACTTTCTACAATATGATATTAGAAATAAAGGAAAAACAAAAAATACCTTCAAATACGAACCTAGCCAATATTACTCTACGATTAAAACCAGGTAAAGACCCAACACTTCCATCCAGTTACCGTCCAATTTCATTAATAAATGTAGATCTCAAAATAATTAGCAAAGCTTTGGCCAGAAGAATAGAAAAGATAACCCCTCTAATAATACATCCTGACCAAACAGGCTTTATTAAAGGTAGACATTCCTCTACTAACATGCGTAGATTAATTAACATCATAGATTATTCTACTCTACATAATCTGGAATCCACAGTCATTTCTTTAGACGCAGAAAAAGCATTTGACCGAGTAAACTGGAAAATTTTTATTTGCAACGTTAAACAAATTTGGGTTTGGGTCATCTTTCATAGATTGGATAAAAATATTATATAACAACCCAAATGCATGTGTGAAGACCAATGATCAAACCTCTCCAAGCTTCTGTTTGCAGAGAGGCACCAGACAGGGCTGCCCGCTTTCTCCATCACTCTTTGCTATTTTTATTGAACCCCTAGCTGCTGCCATAAGACAAAATAAAGAGATTAAAGGAATCCATGCCAAAAATATAGAACACAAGATAAGTCTTTATGCTGATGACGTAGTACTTTTTCTCCAGAACTCATCGACATCTCTCCCCCAGACAATCACACTTATTATCACATTCTCATCAATATCTGACTACTCTATTAACTGGTCTAAGACTATTATTATGCCCATCAACTGTGACCTACAAAACATACCCAAAACTACAATACAGTCTGGAAACATTAGATATCTAGGCATAAACATTTCCCCCAGGTTATCAGAACTAACAAAGCTAAATTATGTCCAGCTACTTAAAACAATGGCGGATGATCTCTCACGGTGGAGGCGCTTACCCATATCACTCATGGGGAGGGTTGCCACAGTTAAAATGATTGTTCTACCTAAAGTAAACTACCTGTTTTCAATGATACCCACTAAACCATCCTCCAGCTGGTTTAAGTCACTGGACTCACATATATCTAAATTTTTATGGAAAAATAAGCCATCACGTATCAGTCTAAAAACTTTACAACAGACTAAAGATAGAGGCGGATTGGAGCTACCCAACTTTAATCATGTTTTCTTAGCTAACAAGCTGCAGTATATCTCCAAATGGCTTAAACCTAGCAGTCTGGATGAATCATGGTTAGATGTAGAGCAAGCATTGTGTGAGGATGTGTTTATCTCTGACCTGCCATTCATCAGCTCAACCATCAAAACACATAAGTGTTTTAAAAGCATCAATATCAGTTCCTCCTTAGTGGCTTGGTGGGATTTTCTAAAAATAACCAAATCCTCACTTTTTCCATGTAAGTTTACACCCCTCTGGAACAACCCTGACATCCTGCAAAACAAAAAGCTGATTAATTTCACTCAATGGAAAAATAGGAATAAAACAGTTAGAACACATAATCATAAAATGGAAACTTCTTATCATTTAATATTCTCACTTCACAATATGGAATCAGTAGCAAAACATTTCTAGAATATCACCAGCTTAAATCTATTATATGTAAAAAATATACCATTAATCAATTAAACTTACAGCTACCTATTAGGGTGGCAGAATTCATGAATCTCAATGCCCCAAAGCTATTATCAAAAACATATAGACTATTATCCAAACTAGAGGACTCAATCTGTCTTCCAACTTCAAAATGGGAGGGTGACTTATCTAGTAACTTTAATAAAGATAAATGGTCACAAATATGTTTAAACACCTTTAAAATGACTAAAAATTTAAATATGCAACTAATACAATTCAAAATTCTGCATAGAACTCATTATACAGGACAAAGGATGTTCAGGATGGGTCTGTCACAATCAAACATCTGCACACACTGCAATGAAAACACACCAGATAACTACCTCCATGCCTTGTGGTCCTGCACACCTGTCCGCAGGTTCTGGCTTCAGGTATGTGTGGACATATCAACATGGTTTAAATGTAATATTCCTACAATCCCCGCACTATGTCTACTAGGTGACTTGGGTGACATTAATATGGCAATTAACTCTGCACACATGATACGCACAGCATTATGCATCGCAAAGAAAACTATCCTTGTGAACTGGAAAAACAAAAATAATCTGTGTATTCAGCAGTTTAGGAATCTCTTAGTTGACCACATCAGTAGTGAGACAATGTCTGCCTCCTTAACGAACTATTCGGCTGAATCTCATTCCTTCTGGTTCCCTGTGCTTAGTTCCATCACTTAGTGTAGGTGGAGGACCGTGACCTCGTTGCTATGGGGGTTTGAGAAATGGCCGGGAGTGACTGGTGGTTGCGGGTTCTTTGTGGTTGCCCGTGATGCGGGACCGGGCTGCTCTGCGGTGGGGGTGGCTCTGAGTCTGGCCCCGTCGGGGGCTGAGGGGGCCAGCGGTTGGAGTCGTCTCGTGGCGGGGGGTGAGGCCACTGGTGGTGCCTGGGTTGGCGGGCGTCGGTCCTGAGCAGGGTGGCCGGGCTATTCTGGGGCGGGCTGGGCGGGGGTTCTGGGCTCTGGTGCCCGGGGGTGGTCCTCCTCCCTCCGGGGTGGTGGGCTCCGTATGTGCCTGGGGTCTGGGCCTGCCCGGATGTGCTGCCGTGGTGTGGGTTGGTGCATGCCCTGGTGTCTGGTTGACACCCTGGGACCCAGGCTATGGCCCGGGGGCAGGGGGGGTGTAGGGGTTTGAAGGAGGGCTGAGTGGGATTCGGGGGATTATAGGGGGAGGTGCTGGGGTGTGAGACAGGGATGCTTGTATGTTGTGTGTGTGTGTCTATACTTTGGATGTTTGTGTGAATGGGGGGGTATGTTTGTGTGCGTGCGTATGCATGTGTTAGGATGAGTGGGGGTGTGTCTGGGGAGTGAGAGTGGGAGGGTTGGATGCTGTGCGAGTGTTTATATTTTTTGGGTGGGGCTGAGAGGGCATATGTGAGTTATGATGAGTGGGAGTGTGCAAGGAAATAGGTGTGTGCATGTGTTTCTGTGTGTGGTTGGGGCAGGGTTAAGTGCACTGGTGGGGGGGGGGGGGGCTGGGCGGGCCTGGGGGGGGGGGGGGCCGTGGGTCTGCCGCTGTCCCCATCCTCTCATTCCCCTTTAGAGGTGTGGGAGGGTGGGAACTTTCTGGGGTGGGTGGCGGCTCACTGGCTGCGGTCCCTGAATGGCCCTGTCGTGGGGGGCGGTCTCTCCTGGCCTGTCTTGCCCTGGGGGGCCTCCTGGGGAGCAGGGGTGCCTAATGCCACTAAAGACTCATCACTTCCCTCTGGACGTACATCCCCGGACCCCTCTTACTTCCCGCTCTCTCTGTCTCACACACACACACGTAGGGAGTTGGGAGGCGTGGAGCCATGAGGGGTGGAACGGAGGAGACCATTCAGTGGTCTTCTTGGATGCACCCCGTGGCTGCTCGCCTCTCAGTTTTAATTGCACCGAGACACCAAAACACAAGAAACACAACACACAAACAAACACGTGGGGGGCATGGCATGCGGTGCATCGCGGGCGGGGCCACTTAGGTGGCCCGGCTCGCGGCTCATTGCAGTCACTGCCCCTCAATTTTAATTGCACACAACACACACTACATAAACAGTCAGGAGCGGGGAGGGAGAGGGTATTGGGGACCTCTTACACCCCTGCTCCTCCTGTGTGTGGCTGGGGGCAGGCGGGGGGGGGGGGGGGGGGGGGGGGGGGGGGTGCCCCGGGGGCCGGGTCCCGGGGTGGCTGCGCTGGTGGGCTGCTGGCTCTATGGGGGTTGGGGCTCACTGTCCGCTGGTCCGCCTGGGGTGTCCCCCACGGGTCATGGTGGGAGGGTTGTGTGTGGCGTGATTGTGTGGTGGTGAGTGATTGTGGGTGCGGCACTGGGGAGGGTGTGAGTGTGGGGTTATATGGGGTGCAGGTTGAAGAAGAGGGGGAGTGGGGGGAGGGGGCCGATAGCACCCTGGTTCCCGGGGTGTGCGGCTGGAACATCGGGGTGTGTGATGGCCTACGCCGGGTGGCTGTCTGGGGGGGCCTGGTCCTCCTGGGCATGTTGCGGGCCCTCTGCCTTTGGGGGGTGGGGCGGCCGCCTCTGGGCTCCTGGGGCCCTGGGCCCTTCGCTTGGGCTGGCCTGGGTGGGCCGGTCCCTGGCGGGGCCGGCGGCTGCTGATCTTGGCCCACTGGGGCCTGTGCCCCGGGACCGTGGGGGGCTCTTGCTGGGGCTCTCCTCTGCCGCCCTTCGGGTGGGGCTGGAGTCGTCTTTGTGGTGGGGTGGCATGGGTTGGTGCTCCGGGTCTGCTGCTGAGGGCCAGGCCCAGGCCCTGGCCTGCCTTTTTTTTTTTGTGTGTTTTTCCTGTGAGTTAGTATCTGGTCGCTGTTATGTCTTTTTGATTTGATTTGGTTATTATTTAAAAACTCTCAATGACTGGCAGCCCTGTTTTTTTTTTTTTTTTTTTTTTTGTTTTGTTGTTTGTTTTTTTCTGTGTGTGTTTCTGCTTTTGTAAAAGTTGTAGGAAATTTTCTGGTGTGTTCATGTACAGGTGTAACAGTTTGTTGTCTGGTGATGGTGTGGATTGAAGGTCGTTTCCGTCTGTCTGTGATCTTTTTGTCTCCTTTCTTCTTTCCCTCTTGCTCTTTTTTGCTATTTTCCATCTCTTTCTGTCCCCTCCGGTCAGGTCCAGCAAGATTACATAGATTCTGTGATTCAAAGTAAATAAATTAATCACATTATCAAGAGGAGCCTTACCCATAGGCCTCCCCTTGGCAGAGCAAATTTGTTCAGCACGATATAGCAACCAGATTATCATTTTGCTACTATGATGCTGGACAGGACAAGTTAAGAAAAAAAAACAAAAAAAACTATCAGCCGGCAAACTTGTCACGCTCATATTTTCCTTACCGTGCAATTAATTGACGTCTTGCTCATCGTGACAGGCCTATGTAGGACGTAATGTAGAACCTGTGTGCAATTAAAATTCTTTGTGTGTGCGGACATACCTTCTTTTTCTATGTGGCTTTTTTTTTTGTGTGTGTGTCTCTGTGTGTGTGTGGGTGTGTGTGTGCGTGTGTGTGTGTGTGTTGCCCTGCACCACAAGAAAGCGTGATGTGCCAGAAACACTTGCTTTCTCATATAGGACAGGAACTTTTTATATCGTTTGAAGTGTGTGGGATAAACTTTGTGCCACTGGGGAGCGAATGTGAGTTCTTTAGGTTTTAAAGTGAATTCTTCAGTTTGAACCTGAACTGAACCTGTTTGAAAATTTCATTTAAAAAATCCAGATTACCGTAGCTGATACTGAATCTTTGGTTTTTCAATGTGTATTTTAGTAAAGTTGGAACTTTTGTATTTGAAAAATTTGTTTCCCTAATTCATGTAATAATCAGGTAATATCAGATACTACCAGGTAACATCAGGTAATATCAGGTAGTATCAGGTAATATCAGGTAATATCAGATAATATCAGATACTACCAGGTAACATCAGGTAATATCAGGTAGTATCAGGTAATATCAGTTAATATCAGGTAATATCAGATACTACCAGGTAACATCAGGTAATATCAGATACTATGAGGTAATATCAGATACTATCAGGTAATATCATGTAATATCAGGTAACATCAGGTAATATCAGATACTATCAGGTAATATCAGGTAATATCAGGTAGTATCAGGTAATATCAGGTAATATCAGATACTACCAGGTAATATCAGATACTATCACGTACTATCATATAATATCAGGTAACATCAGGTAATATCAGATACTATCAGGTAATATCAGGTAATATCAGATACTACCAGGTAATATCAGGTAATATCAGATACTATGAGGTAATATCAGATACTATGAGGTAATATCATGTAATATCAGGTAACATCAGGTAATATCAGATGCTATCAGGTAATATCAGGTAATATCAGGTAGTATCAGCTAATATCAGGTAATATCAGATACTACCAGGTAATATCAGGTAATATCAGATACTATGAGGTAATATCAGATACTATCAGATAATATCAGGTAATATCAGGTAGTATCAGGTAATATCTAATAATATCAGGTAATATCAGGTAATACCAGGTAATATCAGGTAATATCAGATACTATGAGGTAATATCAGTTACTATCAGGTAATATCATGTAATATCAGGTAATATCAGGTAATATCAGATACTACCAGGTAACATCAGGTAATATCAGATACTACCAGGTAATATAAGCTACTACAGGTACTATCATATAATATCAGGTAATATCAGATACTATGAGGTAATATCAGTTACTATCAGGTAATATCATGTAATATCAGGTAATATCAGATACTACCAGGTAACATCAGGTAATATCAGATACTATCAGGTAATATCAGGTAATGTCAGGTGATATGAGATACTATGAGGTCAAATCAGATACTATCAGGTACTATCATGTAATATCAGTTAATATCAGATACTATGAGGTAATATCAGTTACTATCAGGTAATATCATGTAATATCAGTTACTATCAGGTAATATCATGTAATATCAGGTAATATCAGGTAATATCAGATACTATGGGGTAAAATCAGATACTATCAGGTAATATCAGGTAATATCAGATACTATCAGGTAATATCATGTAATATCAGGTAATATCAGGTAATATCAGATACTATGAGGTAATATCAGGTAGTATCAGGTAATATCAGGTAATATCAGGTAATATCAGGTAATATCAGATACTACCAGGTAACATCAGGTAATATCAGATACTATGAGGTAATATCAGATTCTATCAGGTACTATCATGTAATATCAGGTAATATCAGATACTATGAGGTAATATCAGATACTATCAGTTAATATCAGATAATGTCAGATACTATGAGGTAATATCAGTTACTATCAGGTAATATCATGTAATATCAGGTAATATCAGATACTATGGGGTAATATCAGATACTATCAAGTAATATCAGGTAATATCAGGTAATTTCAGGTACTACCAGGTAACATCAGGTAATATTAGATACTATCAGGTAATACCAGGTAATATCAGATACTATGAGGTAATATCAGGTACTATCAGGTACTATCATGTAATATCAGGTAATATCAGATACTAAGAGGTAATATCAGATACTATCAGGTAATATCAGGTAATATCAGATACTATGAGGTAATATCAGTTACTATCAGGTAATATCATGTAATATCAGGTAATATCAGATACTATGGGGTAATATCAGATACAACTATCAGGTAATATCAGGTAATATCAGGTAATATCGGATACTACCAGGTAACATCAGGTAATATCAGGTAATATCATGTAATATCATGTAATATTAGATACTATGGGGTAATATCAGATACCATCAGGTACTATCATGTAATATCAGGTAATATCAGATACTAAGAGGTAATATCAGATACTATCAGGTAATATCAGGTAATATCAGATACTATGAGGTAAGATCAGTTACTATCCGGTAATATCATGTAATATCAGGTAATATCAGGTACTATGGGGTGATATCAGATACTATCAGGTAATATCAGGTAGTATCAGGTAATATCAGATAATATCAGGTAATATCAGATACTATGAGGTAATATCAGACACTAACACGTAATATCAGGTAATGTCAGATACTACCAGGTAACATCAGGCAATATCAGCTACTATCAGGTAATATCAGATACTATGAGGTAATATCAGATCCAATCAGGTAATATCAGATACTATGAGGTAATATCAGATTCTATGAGGTAATAGCAGATCCAATCAGGTAATATCAGATACTATGAGGTAATGTCAGATACTATCAGGTACCATCAAATAATATAAGGTTAATATCAGGTAATATGACCTACTTTCAGGTAATATCAGGTAAAATCAGATACTATCAGGTAATATCAGGTACTATCATGTACTATGAGGTAATATGAGGTAGTATCAAGTAGTATCAGGTAATATCATGTAATATCAGATAATATCAGATACCTTGAGGTAACATCAGATACTATCAGCTAATATCATGGAATATCAGGTAATATCAGGTAATTTCAGATACTATGAGGTAATATCAGATGCTATCAGGTAATATCAGGTAAATTCAGGTAATATCAGGTAATATCAGGTAATAACAGGTACTATTAGGTAATAACAGGTAATATCAGATACTATCAGGTAATATCAGGTAATATCACGTAGTATCAGGTAATATCACGTAAAGTCAGATACTATCACGTAATATCAGGTAATATAAGGTAATGACAGGTAGTATCATGTACTATCAGATAATATCGGGTAATATCAGGTAATATCAGATACAATGAGGTAATATCAGACACTATCAGATAATATCACGTAATATCAGATACTACCAGGTAACATCAGATAATATCAGGTACGATCAGGTAATAACAGGTAATATCAGGTACTATCAGTTAATATCAAATACTATGAGGTAATATCAGATACTATTAGGTAATATCAGATCCAATCAGGCAATAACAGATACTATGAGGTAATATCAGATACTATCAGTTAATATTAGATACTATCAGGTAATATAATGTAACATCAGGTAATATCAGATGCTTTTAGGTAATATCAGATACTATCAGGTAATATCATGGAAAATCAGGTAATATCAGGTAATATCAGATACTATGAGGTAATATCAGATACTATCAGGTAATATCAGGTAATATTAGGTAATATCAGGTAATATCAGGTAGTATCAGGTACTATCAGGTGACATAAGGTAATATGACATACTATCAGGTAATAACAGGAAATATCAGATACTGTCAGGTAATATCAGGTAATATCAGGTAAAGTCAGATACTTTCAGGTAATATCAGGTAATATCAGATACTACCAGGTAACATCAGGTAATATCAAATACTATCAGGTAACATCAGGTAATATCAGGTACGATCAGGTAATATCAGGTAATATCAGATACTATCAGATACTATCAGGTAATATCACGTAGTATCAGGTACTATCAGATAATATCAGATACTATCAGGTAATATCAGGTGTTATCAGGTAATATCAGTTAATATCAGGTAATATCAGGTAACATCAGGTAGTATCAGGAACTATCAGGTAATATCAGGTAATATCACATAGTATCAGGTACTATCAGAAAACATCAGGTAGTATCAGATACTATCAGGTAACATCAGGTAATATCAGGTACTATCAGGCAATATCAGTTAATATCAGGTACTGTCAGGTAACATCAGGTAGTATCAGGTACTATCAAGTAACATCAGGTAATATCAGGTACTATCAGGTAATATCAGGTAACATCAGTTAATATCAGGTAATATCAGGTAAAATCAGATACTATCAGCTAATATCAGCTACTATCAGGTAATATCAGGTAAAATCAGATACTATCAGGTAATATCAGGTACTATCAGTTAATATCAGGTAGTATCAGGTAGTATCAGGTAATATCAGATAATATCAGGTAATATCAGATACTATGAGGTAATATCAGACACTAACACGTAATATCAGGTAATGTCAGATACTACCAGATAACATCAGGCAATATCAGCTACTATCAGGTAATATCAGATACTATGAGGTAATATCAGATCCAATCAGGTAATATCAGATACTATGAGGTAATATCAGATTCTATGAGGTAATAGCAGATCCAATCAGGTAATATCAGATACTATGAGGTAATATCAGATACTATGAGGTAATATCAGATACTATCAGGTAATAACAGATACTATGAGGTAATATCAGCTACTATCAGTTAATATTGGATACTATCAGGTAATATCAGGTAATATGACATACTATCAGGTAATATCAGGTAATATCAGATACTATCAGGTAATATCAGGTACTATCAGGTAACATAAGGTAACATCAGATACTGTGAGGTAATATCAGGTAACATCAGGTAATATCAGGTAATATCAGATACTATGAGGTAATATCAGTTACTACCAGGTAACATCATGTAATATCAGGTAATATCAGATACTATGGGGGAATATCAGACACTATCAGGTAATATCAGGTAATATCAGGTGATATCAGGTACTACCAGGTAACATCAGGTAATATCAGATACTATCAGGTAATATCAGGTAATATCAGATACAATGAGGTAATATCAGATACTATCAGCTACTATCAGGTAATATCAGGTAACATCAGGTAATATCAGGTCCGATCAGGTAATATCAGGTAATATCAGGTACTATCAGATACTATCAGGTAATATCAGGTAATATCACGTAGTATCAGGTACTATCAGAAAACATCAGGTAGTATCAGATACTATCAGGTAACATCAGGTAATATCAGATACTATCAGGCAATATTAGTTAATATCAGCTACTGTCAGGTAACATCAGGTAGTATCAGGTACTATCAAGTAACATCAGGTAATATCAGCTACTATCAGGTAATATCAGGTAACATCAGTTAATATCAGGTAATATCAGGTAAAATCAGATACTATCAGCTAATATCAGCTACTATCAGGTAATATCAGGTAAAATCAGATACTATCAGGTAATATCAGGTACTATCAGTTAATATCAGGTAGTATCAGGTAGTATCAGGTAATATCGGATAATATCAGATAATATCAGATACTATGAGGTAATATCAGACACTATCACGTAATATCAGGTAATGTCAGATACTACCAGGTAACATCAGGTAATATCAGCTACTATCAGGTAATATCAGATACTATGAGGTAATATCAGATCCAATCAGGTAATATCAGATACTATGAGGTAATATCAGCTACTATGAGGTAATAGCAGATCCAATCAGGTAATATCAGATACTATGAGGAAATATCAGATACTATGAGGTAATATCAGATACTATCAGGTAATAACAGATACTATGAGGTAATATCAGATACTATCAGTTAATATTGGATACTATCAGGTAATATCAGGTCATATCAGATACTATCAGGTAATATCCGGTAATATCAGATACTATCAGGTAATATCAGGTACTATCAGGTAACATAAGGTAATATCAGATACTGTGAGGTAATATCAGATACTATCAGTTAATATTAGATACTATCAGGTAATATCAGGTAAAATCAGGTACTATCATTTACTATCAGG